>NC_086106.1:1770000-2070000 GCF_963921235.1 Mobula hypostoma
GACAGTAAAGCAGGCTATGGACTGACCTGTCAGAATGGAAATGGGGCTGCTTCCTTACCACTTCTCTATTCCTCACCTCCCTCTGATGCTCCTCCTCCTCCTTCCACTGCTCTCAAGATTTCCAACATCTGGGGTACTTCTTGTGTTTCTAAGAATTCTACAAGTTCCCTCTCTTGGGGATGCAGAATTAACCTGATTTTTCCAATCTGGCTGCATAATTAAGATCCCCATTGACTATTGCAGCATTGCCCGTTTGACATGCCTTTCCTATCTCCCGTTGTAATTTGTATCCCATGTCCTGGCTACTGTTCGGAGGCCTGTATATAACTCTCATATTGTGGGTCTTTTTGCGCTTGCAGTTTCTTAACTCTACCCACAAGGATTCTACATCTTCTGATTCAATGCCACCTCTCTCTAAGGATTTGATTTCATTTTTTACCAACAGAACCACCCCACCCTCTCTGCCCTCTGCCTACCTACCTGTCCTTTCGACACAATGTGTATCCTTGAATGTTAAGCTTTCTACTATGATCTTGGTGATGCCCACGACATCATACCTGCCTCTAACTGCACTTAAAGATCTACTTTATTTTATATACTGCGTGCATTCAAATATAACACCTTCATTCCTGTATTCATCACCCTTTTCGATATTGCCCCCATGTTACATTTCGCCTCATCGCACTGACTGAAATTCTGCCCTATCATCCGCCTGTCCTTCCTCACAGTCTCATTAGACACTGCCCCATCCTCTGCCCTATCATTTAGGTTCCAATACCCTGCCAAGTTAGCTTACACCCTTCCCAAAAGCTCTAGCAACTCTTCCCACAAGGAACTTGGTCCCTCTTGGGTTCAGGTGCAACCCATCCCCAGAAGAGATCGCAAAGAGATCCAGAAATCTGAAACTCTGTCCCCTGCACAATTTCCTCAGTTACGCTTTCATTTGCCAAATCATCCTATTCTTACCCTCGCTGCTGTGTAGCACAGGCAGCAGTCCAGAGGTATTTCAGGACCCTTGATCTCCTGCTTTTCAGCTTTCTATCTAGCTCCCTGAAATCTCTCTCCAGGACTTTCCCACGTATGTCATTGGTACCAATAGGTACCAAGACTTCCGGCTACTCACCTTCTTTAGAATGCCGTGGAGACAGCCCTGAACCTGGTACCTGGGGGTGTCTATCACATCCACGGAATCTTGTGTCTACTCCTCTAACTATGGAATCCCTTATCAATACTGTGGTCCTCTTCTCACCGCCCCCCTCCGTTCTGAGCTACAGAGACAGACTCAGTGCCAGAGACCTGCTCACTGCGGCTCCTCCCTGTTATGTTGCCTCCCCAACAGTATCCAAAGCGGTATACTTATTATTGAAGGGAGGGCCACAGGTGTATTCTATAGGGGTCATCAGTTTGCTGAACTTTAGAATCTGATATATTGGTCAGATGAAATGATGCAAGCAGAATCACTTATTTATTTTTAATGATCCCCTCCTGCTCAGACCATCCAAACCAACTCCCCCACCACCTCCCCGCTAAATCAACTTTAATAGCTTTTAATTCTAATGCTCCCGTCCCCAATCTATAACAACAATTCATGGTACTTTTGGGTGAAAGGCAGTATTGTGGGCAGATTCAGTCCTGATGAAAGGTCTCGGCCCGAAACATCGGTTCTTTATTCCTCTCCGTAGCTGCTGCCTGACCTGCTGAGTTCCGTCAGTATTTTGTGTGTGTTACTCTGGATTTCCAGCATCTGCAGAATCTCTTGTGTTTAAAGATTCAAAAGATTCAAAGATTTGAAGTACATTCATTATCAAAGGATGTATAAATTATAGAACCTTGCAAAACAAGAAACCCAAAAGAACCCAATTAAGAAAAAGACTAAAAAGAAACAGAAAAGACCAACACTCAACGTGCAAGAGAAAGAAAGAAAAAACAAATCAAGCAAACAACTGAAGTGAACAACAACATTCCGAACCAAAATTGAGTCCTCAGATCTGAACCCTGGAGCTGCCCAAAGTTTATCTGTTCATCATATTAACGGCATGGAGCACAGCAGCCGAGCATTTTTTTCCACTGGCTCGGTGCTGTGGAGAGAGGAGTGATCATCACAGAAAACAAGTGAAATTGGTGGTCATCTCGGATCCCTCTCTTTTTAGTCTATCAGGGCTGGCATTTAAAGTGACCAGACAATGGACCAGCGAAAGGCTCCGAGGCCCTGGAGAGAGGAGTGAACATCGTGGAGACTGAGCAAACTTGGCTCTCACCACCGATCTGGTCCAGTCTTTAAACTATCTAATCAGCAGATCATACCTTGCACCAGGACCCAGCTGCAGCAAAAGGCTCCGGGCCTAGACCATGCCACCCAGAAACTTGCTCTGGGCCCAGATTTTGCCACCCAGCCCAAAGCTCCTCCAAGTTCTTCAAATCAGCTTGGGCACCCAGAGTGATCCAACCTCGCACCTGGGCCAGTCATACGGTCATTGGAACACCATCTGCTACGATTCTGCACCACATTATAGATAGATAGATAGATAGATAGATATACTTTATTAATCCCGAGGGAAATTTGGTTTCGTTACAGCCACCCCAACCAAGAATAGAGCGTAAATATAGCAATACAAAAAACCCCAACAATCAAACAACAAAATACAAACTATGCCAGATGGAAAATAAGTCCAGGACCAGACTATTGGCTCAGGGTGTCTGACCCTCCACGGGAGGAGCTGCCACAGGCAGGAACGACCTCCCATGCCGCCAAGTGTTGTATCACGGTGGAATGTGGCCAAAGTCCAACAGTAAAAAGTTCAATATCCAGTCTGCAAACATGATCCTCGATCGTAATATACCCCGGATTGCACCATCCGTTGTTAACCAGATCAGTAAGCACCCAACTCCTTTACGCTTACCGCTCTCAGTGCACTTCCGGTCAGCCGGAACGGTATTACCCACCGAACTCCTCTTCTCCAAAAGTCTCTGTTGTCTCAACCCGGTCCTCTTTCCTTGGCTTTGTGATCCCCCTCTGCATCCTCTGTGTGTTTCCTCCGGATTTCAGCAGGGGTGTCCACCGCTCTGTTCACTAAGCCGGCCGGTCTTTGCTGGTCCGTGGAATACACAATGCGACCTTGCTTCTGTCCCGCGTGTCGGGATGTAACCATTTCCAGCGCTAAAGAAAACCCAAATAAAACTCTCTCTACCAGCATGTTAGAGAGGGTGCAGCTTCGACGTGTTACGGTGAGAAAAAAAATACAAAAAAGTAACGTAAATTAAAAAGTAAGAAGAAGAAAGTAAGAATAGATCAGAACGGCTGTACCAGGCTGCATGCACGACTGGTGCATGCGCACTAAAAAAATTATCTCGCCTCATCCCCCGAAATCACCTCACCGCCGCTCGCCCCTTCACTGTTTGCAGCAATAATTTAACACAATTTACCTCAGAAAAGGTATTGTTAGTGATGTTTTAGTCGGATTTCTTAACTTCCTAACTACTTGAGAGCTGTCACATTCGTTCCGTAGTACCATCTTAACCAGAAGTATATTCATTTCCTTAGATGCCTGAATTCCTCCGGCATTTTGTGTGTGTTGCTCTGGATTTCCAGCAACTGCAGAATCTCTTGTGTTTATGGTCAGCAATATTGATGCATTCTGGTCCAAATAACATTTTTTTCCAAATAACAGCATTTAACCTACACTGTATGGTTAACACATACTTTTCTGTGACTTGAACTTCAATTGAATTGACTTTACTACTTACATTCTTCATATACATGAGGAGTAAAAATCTTTACGTTATGTCTCCGTCTAAATGTGCAATTTGTAGTAATTTGTAATAAATAGTATGTACAACAGGACAGTCAATATAATATAGAAATACAGTTGTGTCAGCATGAATTAATCAGTCTGATGGCCTGGTGGAAGATGCTGTCCGAGAGCCTGTTGGTCCTGGCTTTTATGCTGTGGTACCGTTTCCCAGATGGGAGCAGCTGGAACAGTTTGTGGTTGGGGTAACTCAGATCTCCAATGATTCTTCCGGCCCTTGTTACACAGTTGTCTCTGTAAATGTCCTGAATAATGGGAAGTTCACAACTACAGATGCGTTGGGCTGTCCGCACTACTCTCTGCAGAGTCCTGCGATTGAGTGAAGTACAGTTCTCATACCAGGCAGTGATGCAGCCAGTCAGGATGCTCTCAATTGTGCCCCTGTAGAAAGTTCTTAGGATTTGGGGGCCCACACCAAACTTCTTCAACCGTCTGAAGTGAAAGAGGCGCTGTTGTGTTTTTTTCACCACGCAGCCGGTATGTAGAGACCACGTGAGATCCTCGGCGATGTGTATGCAGAGGAACTTAAAGCTGTTCACCCTCTCAACCCCAGATCCATTGATGTCAATAGGGGTTAGCCTGTCTCCATTCCTCCTGTAATCCACAATCAGCTCCTTTGTTTTTGTGACATTGAGGGAGAGGTTGTTCTCTTGACACCACTGTGTCAGGGTGACGACTTCTCCCCTGTAGGCTGTCTCATTATTATTGTCAGTGCAATAAGGAGATTGTAATCAATCATAAATTGTCCACTGGTTTATTTTCAGCACAGTTTGTTCTAATTACCCTGTGAACAGGTGATAGGGTGATAAGACCCTCTATAATGTGCATACTCTCCTGATAATTGATACCAAGGTCCCAACCACCTCTTCACCAAGCCTCCGAGTTGCTGGATGCAGCATGACTGATCTCGTTTGAGATGGCTGTGAGGAAGGCGATTGAGAGGAGAAAGGGAGAATTCCCACTTCTGATACAGACCTTCACAACTTTCTGAAGGATGTCCAGATCAGCAATGAAAAAGAAAGGAAGTATGTACACCAGACTGAGATCCCACCCCCACCCACCCCGACATTTGAGTGCAGCATTGGGAACAATCCATATATAGATTAATTATTGATTCCATGTTAATATTAATATTAATTATTGAATCTATATATAGCTTAATTATTGATTCATTGGCTCTTGAACCAGAGGGGATAACTTCACTCACCCCATCATTGAACTGTTCCCATAACTCACTTTCAAGGGCTCTTTATTTCATGTTTGTGATATTTATTGCTTATTTATTACTATTATTTCTTCTGTTTGTATTTGCACAGCTTGTTGTCTTCGGCACTGGTTAAATACCCTAGTCGGGTGGTGTTCCATTAATTTGGTTATGGATTATTCTGTTGTGGATTTACTGAGTATGCCTGCAAGAAAATGAATCTCGGGATTTTATATGGTGACATATACTGTATCTACTCTGATAATGAAGTTACTTTGAACTTTGATTAAGATTAATTCAAGATCATTTATTGTTCTTCAGTACACGAGTCCTCTGAGAGGACCTCATTCTTGATTTGGAGGCTTGCCTGCCTCAGTGATTCCGAGGCGATGTTGGCTGGAGTCAGGGCTTTATGCTTTGGTACTTGGGAGGGTCACCCAGGCCAAACAGTTCAAAGATAAAGGACAGACTAAGGGTAGTCCACTCGTCCTCCAGGTTCGGGGGTTCAGCTCAGGGCTAACAACCCTGACTGGTAAAACAAAACTGTTACGGAAACAGCAATGATGAATCCTTCTACATCTGAGTTTGACAGTATTCCCGAGTGTCCACCGGGATTGGCGTGTCTGACAGGAGTGAAACCCCAGAGGAAGCTACTGACACAATGAGGAAGCTCTGAACGTCACCGGAGATGGAGGACCTTCATTGCTGCCCTAAACGCCAACGGTGTAACGGGCAGTGAGTCAGTTCACGAGCGAAAAGGAGAACAAAATGACTTACTCCGGATTCAATGTTGCGCAAAAAAAACACAATAAATTAAATTAAAAGCAATTCTATCAAACATATTGTACAAGTAATGGTTGAATGTGCCCATTTGCACATAAACTGATTAAACTTAAGCTTCTATACATAGCAACACGCACAAGATGCTGGAGGAACTCAGCAGGCCAGGCAGCATCTATGGAAAAAAGTACAGTCGACATTTTGGGCCGAGACCCTTCAGCAGGACTGGAGAGACAAAGCAGAGGAGTAGATTTGAAAGGTGGGGGAGGGGAGAGAGAAACATGAGGTGATAGGTGAAGCCCGGAGGGGGAGGGATGAAGTAAAGAGCTGGGATGTTGGTTGGTGAAAGAGACAGAAGGTCATAGAAGAAATTAAAAAGGTGGGGGGGGGGTGAGGGGGAACCAGAGGGAGGCGATGGGTGGACAAGCAGATAACATGAGAGAGGGACAAGGCGATGGAAATGGTGAAGGGAGGGGGAGGCATTATTGAAAGTTTGAGAAATCGATGTTCATGCCAGGTTGGAGGCTACCCAAACTGAATATAAGATGTTGTTCCTCTAACCTAAGTGTGGCCTTATCCCAACAGTGGAGGAGGCCATGGATAGACATATGGGAATGGGAAGTGGAATTAAAATGGGTGGCCACTGGGAGATCCAGCTTGTTCTGGTGGACGGAGCGTAGATGCTCAGTGAAGCGGTTTCCCAATCTACGTCAGGTCTCAGCAATATACAGGAGGTCACACCGGGAGCACCGGACACAGTATATGACCCCAACAGACACATAGGTGAAGTGTCGCCTCATCTGGAAGGACTGTTTGCGGCCCTGAATGGTAGTGAGGGAGGAGGTGTAGGGGCAGGTGTAGCACTTGTTCTGCTTGCAAGTTTAAGTGCCAGGAGGGTGATCGGTGGGGAGGGATGAATGGACAAGGGAGTCACGTTAGGATCCCTGCAGAAAGCAGGAAGTTGGGAGGAGGGTAAGATGTGTTTGGTGGTGGGATCCAGTTGGAGGTGGCAGATGTTTCAGAGAATTATGTGCTGGATGCGGAGGCTGGAGGGGTGGAAGGTGAGGACCACCCTTGCCATGTTTAAGTCAATATATTATGCACCTGAGGTGTCGGGGTGAAGTAACGTCTCCAGCAAAGAAGGGGTAAGGTGCTCCTTCCCTCTGCCAGCCAGCATGACACCCTTGGGCAAGGTGTAGCACCTGCTTGGCTCTCTCCCCACCCCCACACTCCCGATCAGGGTCATGTGAAGCCATGGGGGCAGCTGGTGGATGGTCGTGTGAGCAGCTGGTGCAGATCACAAGTCATGGTTATGCGACCACTGACGCCAGGCAGACAATCTCTGAAGACTATTGATAATGGCTGGGGGTCACCCGTCTTGTAAAGGCACTGCCCAAAAGAAGGCAATAGCAGACCACTTCTGTGGAAACATTTGCCTAAAACAATCGTGGTCGTGGAAAGACCATAATCGCCCAGATCATACGACACAGCACGTAATGAACAAATGAAGTACGTTTTGGGACCATGGGAGGAAACCGGAGCATGCAGGGGAAACCCACACATTCCACAGGAAGGGTGTATGGGGATTCCTTACAGGACAGTACCGGAATTGAACTCCAAACTCTGGAGTGCCATGAGCTGTAATCGCCTCTTGCTGACCTCTATGCAACCATCGGGCCCACTTGTTAAACAAGGCCATTTTACACCGCCTTTGCCACAATGCACCTAACCTCGAATACAACAGGAATTCTGGATGAATAATCAGTCCTCGTTGAGAATCCAGTTAATCCTCTTCTTAACAAAGGAGAAAAAGGAGACCAGGGCAAAGCCTCATTTTCCAAGTGATGTGGCATCTTTAAAACTTGCCCAAGCAAATATTATCTCCTCTTAACATTTTATCTGAAGGACAATACCATTATATCATAGTGGCATTGAGAAGTACAGCACAGAATCTGGCCCTTTGGCCCATCTTGTCCATACTGAAACTATTTAAACTGCCTACTCCCGTCGACCTGCACCAGGATGGTGCCCCTACCATCCATGTACCTATCAAAGCTTCTCTTAAATGTTGAAATTCAGCTCACATACACCACTTGTGCTGGCAGTTTGTTCCACATTCTCACAACCCTCTGAGCGAAGAAGTTTCCCGTCATGTTACCCTTTCAGCCTTAATCCATGACCTCTAGTTGTAGTCCCACCCAACCTCAGTGGAAAAAGCCTGCTTGCATTTACCCTGTCTATAACCTCATAATTTTGTATACCTCTATCAAATCTCCCCTCAATCTTCTACATTCTAAAGAACACAGTCCTAACATATTCAACCTTTCCCTATAATTCACCTCCTCAGGTCCCGGCAACATCCTTGTAAATTTTCTCTGTACTTTTTCAACATTGTTTACATCTTTCCTGCAGGTAGATGACCAAAACTGCACACAATACTCCAAATTAGGCCTCACCAATGTCTTACACAACTTCAGCATAACATCCTATCTTCTGTGCTCAATACATTGATTTATGAAGGCCAATGTGCCAAAAGCTTTCTTTACAACCTCATCTTCCTGTGACACCACTTTCAACGAATTATGTACCTGTATTCCCGGATCTTTTTGTCCTACCAAACTCCAAAGTGCCCTACCATTCACTGTGCAAGACCTACCCTGGTTGGTCCTACGGAAGTGCAAAAGCTTGCACTTGTCTGCATTAAATTCCATCTGTCATTTTTCAGCCCGCTTTTCCAGCTGGTGCAGATCCCTCTGCAAACCATGGCAGCCTTACTCACTGTCACCTACACCCCCAATCTCAGTGTCATCGGCAAAGGCGGGAGGAGAAGATGGCAGCGCGACGCAGCGCGCGCAACTCTCCTGTGAAATAATATTGTATCTGTTAAATAGGGGCCGTGGACAATTCTGATTTGATGAAGACAGACGTGAGAAGCAGATGAACATCTGGAGAAATTTCTGAAATGCCTAGTTCGCTGCTGTTGCTACTGTGCGATCGAGAATCTCCGGAGGGAAGGCCCCAAACTCCCTCACTTTGCCTGCTGCTGGCGACTGAGGCTGAGGTCGAAGCGTTCGGATAGAGATGGTGCTCGGTACTCGGTGTTGGAGGGCTGATCAGAGCTTGAAGTTTTCGGACAACTCAGAGTCGGACTGTGGTCAGGCATGGCAGGGAGAGTTTTCTTCCTTCTCCCGTCTGCGTGAGATGTGGGACTTTGGAGAGACTTTGAACTTTTTTACTGTGCCATGGCCTGTTCTTCATCAAGTTATGGTATTGTTGCACTGTTGTAACTATATGTTATAATTATGTGGTTTTGTTAGTTTTTCAGCCTTGGTCTGTCCTGTGTTTCTGTGATATCACACTGGAGGAATATTGTATCATTTCTTAATGCATGCATTACTAAATGACAATAAAAGAGGACTACGTGTCCTCATAATCTAATCTAATCTAAATGTTCTGATCCAGTTAGCCACATTATCATCCAGATCATTGATATAGAAGACAAACAACAATGGACCCAGCACCGATTCCTGCGGCACACCACTAGTCACAGGCATCCTGTCAGAGAGGCAACCCTCTACTACCACTCTGTGGCTTCTCCCACAAAGCCAATGTCTAAACCAATTTACTACCTCATTTTGAATGCCAAGTGACTGAACCTTCTTGACCAGCTTCCCACGTGGGACCTTTGCCTTACTAAACTCCATGTAGACAACATCCACTGCCTTGCCTTCATCCACTTTCCTCGTAACTACCTCAAAAAACTCTATAAGATTGGTTAGACATGACCTGCCACAACGAAGCCATGTTGACTATCCTTAATCAATCCATGTCTATCCAAATACTTGTATATCCAGACCCTTAGAATACCTTCCAATAACTTTCCCACAACCGATGTCAGGCTCATTGGTTTACAATTTCCTGCTTTCTGTTAAGCAGTGGAACAACACTGGCTATCCTCCAATCCTCTGGTACCTCTCCTAACGCTGAGGATATTTCAAATATCTTTGCAGGGGTCCTGGCAATTTCTGCACTTGCCTCCCATAAGATCTGTGGGAACACCTTGTCAAGCCCTGGGGGTTTATCCGCCCTGATTTGCCTCAGGGTACAGATGCAAAGAATGCATTTAAGATCTCCCCCATTTCATGCCTTTTTTAAGCCTTTCTTAAGTGTTCCCTTGCATTTCTTGTACTCCTTGAGCACCTCATTTGTTCCTGCCTGCCTATAGCTGCTATGCACCTGATTTTTTTCTCTTAAACAGGGCCTCAATATCTCATGAAAACCAGGGTTCCCTCCACTTTTTATCTTTACCTTTTATTCTGACAGGCACATAGAAACTTTCCATACATTTTGCAATGTTTCATCTATATTCACACAAGACATTCAGAACAGAAAAAGAAAAACTCTCATAGAGTCACAGAAAAGTACACCACAGAAACAGGCCCTTTGACTCAGCCAGTCCATGCCGAATTATTTAAACTGCCTACTCCCATTGACCTGTACCAGGACCATAGCCTTCCATGCCCCTACCATTCATGTACTTATCCAAGCTTCGCTTAAATGTTGAAATTGAGCTGACGTGCACCACGTGCTGGCAGCTTGTTCCACACTCTCATAACCCTCTGAGTGAAGAAATTTCCCCTCATGTTCCCCTTAAACTTTTCACCTCTAACCTTTAACCCATGGCCTCTACTTGCAGTCCCACACAACCTCAGTGGAGAAAGCTTGCCTGCATAAACCTTATCTATATCCTTCATAATTTTGTAAAACCATCAAATCTCCTCTCAATTTTCTACATTCCAAGGAATAAAGTCCTAACCTATTCAATCTTTCCATATCAGAATCAGAATTCAAGTTTAATATCACCAGCATGTTGTGAAATTTGTTAACTTTATGGTTGCAATACAATGAAATACATGATAAATGAATACAGTGAAAAATCTTGAGTTACATTAAGTATATATTTGTCTATTAAATAGTTAAGTTAAAACAACTAGTGCAAAATAAAACAAATTAAAAATGTAGTGAGGTGGTGTTCATGGGTTGAATGTTCATTTAGGAATCGGATGGCAGATGGGAAGAAGCTGTTCCTGAATCGCTGAGTGTGTGCCTTCAGGCTTCTGTACCTCCACCCTGATGGTAACAGTAAGAAAGGGGCATGCCCTGGCTGCTGGGAGTCCTTAATAATGGACGCTGCCTTTCTGAGACACTGCTCCTTGAAGATGTCCTGGGTACTTTGTAGGTGAGTACACAGGATAGAGCTGACTAAACTTAACCCTCTGCAGCATCTTTCGGTCCTGTGCAATAGCACCCCTCCCCCCCGCATACCAGACAGTGATGCAGCCTGTCATAATGCTCTCCATGGTACACCTATAGAAGTTCAGGCTTCTGTACCTCCTTCCCTATGGTAACAATGAAAAGAGGGCATGTCCTGGGTGGTAGACATCCTTAATGATGGATACCACCTTCCTAAAGCTCCTTGAAGATGACTTGGATACTACGGAGGCTGGTACCCATGATGGAGCTGACTGATTTTACAAGTTTCTGCAACTTATTTCAAACTTGTGCAGTGCTCGCCTCCCCCACCCCGCTATACCAGATTGGTGATGCAGCCAGTCAGCAGAACACTTTCCACGATACATTTGCAGAAGTTTTCGAGTGGTCGGGTCCTCCAGACCCACAACATCCTTGTAAATTTTCTCTGTATCATTTACATCTTTCCTGCAAGTAGCTGACCAATACCGAACATAATATTCCAAGTGAGGCCTCACCATGTCTTGTACAACTTCAACATAGCATCCCATCTTCTGTACTCAATAACACACACAAAATGCTGGAGGAACTCAGCAGACCAGGCAGCATTTTGTGTGTGTTGCTTGGATTTCCAGCATCTGCAGGTTTTTTCTTGTTTCTGTACTCAATACTTTTGATTTATTAAGGTCATGTGTCAAAAGCTATCTTTAGGGTGAGTGTTATCATTGGCACGTGGCCAAGTGGTTAAGGTGTCGGTCTAGTGGTCAAAGGTCGCTAGTTTGAGCCTCAGCTGAGGCAGCGTGTTGCGTCCTTGAGCGAGGCACTTAACCACACATTTCTCTGCGACGACACCAGTGCCAAGCTGTATCGGCCCTAATGCCCTTCCCTTGGACAGCATCAGTGTCGTGGAGAGGGGAGATTTGCAGCATGAGCAACTGCCGGTCTTCCATACAACCTTGCCCAGGCCTGCGCTCTGGAAACTTTCCAAGGCGCAAATCCATGGTCTCATGAGACTAACGGATGCCTATCATTCAAGTCAATCAAAATGTGCTGCTTATTGCACAGGTAGATTGAGATGAATAAAAGACAAGAAAGCTGAGACTTGGAGTAGATCATTGAAGCAGAAGGCCCATTCTTTCTAGAAATAGAAGTCCGTTAACTGTGAACTTTAGCTGAGATGGCTAATCTATTGAGGAAGGTTCTGCAAACTTACTTTCTGTTCTGCTGTCATACTCCAGCACTCATACCAAAATAGACAACTTCCTCTTTCGGGTTACTGTTCATTTTTAAACCATCAGTAGTTCGAAACATATTGATAATCTTAAGTGACTCACTGAAGAGCTTGTCAAGGCAGCTGCAATCAGAAAATAATTGGTAAGTGGCCTTGTTGTGTTTGGTGTGATTTGTGTGGTTGACATTTTGATTTTGTCCTTTCCTGAACATCCCCATCTGTATTATACACTTGGTTTACTTAACTTACTGCCCGTTATGCCACTGATGTCTAGGGCAGTAATGATGATCCTCCATCTCTGATGGTGTTCAAGGCTTCTTTCATCGTGTTAGTAGCATCCTTCGGTTTTCACTACTGTCACTCATGCAAGTCCCAGGTGGCTTCAGGATTACCGTCGCATACAGATGTAGAACGATCCTTCATTGCTGTCTCTGTAACAATTTTGTTTTACCAGTCAGGGTTGTTAGCCCTGAGCTGAATCCCCGAACCTGGAGGACCAGTGGACCATTCTTAGTCTGGCCTCCACCCTTTGACCTATTTGGCATGGGTGACCCTACCAAGAGCCAAAGCATAAAGCCCTGACCCAGCCAACATAGCTCTCTGGCTCATTGAGGCACGCAAACCTTCAAACCCAAGAACAAGCTGGTGATCCACTTGGAGGAGGTTTACTTAACAGAGACATTTAATCAGTAACAAGGTGCATTTAATCTACAAAGCTAATTTTTTGCAAATGAATGCCCTCTGCAGGGACCCCAGCTATTCAGATACTTGTTTCAGGAAATTGTAGATGTCGTCCCTATGATATTATGAATTCTATAATTAATAAAACAGAGCTCGAGAGGCAAGGGCAATACGTGTTTACTCCCCCAAATGGAAAGGTGAGTTAATCACTTAATTAAAATCAAAAAGTAGTGGATAATCACGCTTTAAAAGAATTATGTAACAGAGTTGCAGACACTAATAAATCTGTGTACAAAAGGGAACATTTATTGCTAGTACTTATGAATTACAGATTGCATCTGGGACTAATTCATTTTGAACTGTGGGGTTTTAATTTATATTAAAAAGTATCACAGAATGAATTTACCCCAGTGTATAATTCTTTACATCTTTTACTACTTTTAATTCCTCAGACTGTGCCTGTGCAAAGGCTTTGATGCTTGGAAATGATTACGTGCATAAAAGCCTTAAAAAATTGATTAAATATGATTGAGTAAACTTTGCATATCATCCAGTTTGAAGAAATGATATTTTCTATTTTCATCCGACATAAACTCCAAAGTTAAAAACAAATTTATTATCAAAGTACGTATATGCCACCATCTACAAGCCAGAGATTTATTTTCTTGGTACACTCAATAAATCCAGTAACTAAAACGGAATCAGAGAAGGACTATACCAACAGGGCAGACAACCAGTGTGCAAAAGACAACAAACTGCAAAAATGAAAAGAAAAAAATAATAATAACAAATTCCCATAGTTTATGGGAACATTTCAATGATGGGGCAAGTGAGGTTGGTTCAAGAATCTGATGTTTGAGGGGTAGTAACTGTTGCGGAACCTGGTGGTGTGAGTCCTGAGGCTCTTTTACCTTCTTCATAGTCATAGTCATACTTTATTGATCCCCGGGGAAACTGGTTTTCGTTACAGTTGCACCATAAATAATTAAATAGTAATAGAACCATAAATAGTTAAATAGTAATATGTAAATTATGCCAGTAAATTATAAAATAAGTCCAGGACCAGCCTATTGGCTCAGGGTGTCTGACCCTCCAAGGGAGGAGTTGTAAAGTTTGATGGCCACAGGCAGGAATGACTTCCTATGACGCTCTGTGTTGCATCTCGGAGGAATGAGTCTCTGGCTGAATGTACTCCTGTGCCCAACCAGTACATTATGTAGTGGATGGGAGACATTGACCAAGATGGCATGCAACTTGGACAGCATCCTCTTTTCAGACACCACCGTCAGAGAGTCCAGTTCCATCCCCACAACATCACTGGCCTGACGAATGAGTTTGTTGATTCTGTTGGTGTCTGCTACCCTCAGCCTGCTGCCCCAGATAGCAGCAAAGAGAAGAAAGCATGGCCTGGATGATGGGGGTCCCTGATGACGAATGCTGTTTTCCTGCGTCAGTGCTCCATGTAGCTGTGCTCAATGGTGGGGAGGGCTTTACCGGCAATAGACTGGGCCATATCCAGTACTTTGTAGGATTTTCTATTCAAGGGCATTGGTGTTTCCATACCAGGCTGTGATGCAGCCAGTCAATATACTCTCCATTACGCATCTATAAAAGTTTTTCAAAGGTTTCGATGTTATGCCAAATCTTAGCAAACTCCTAAGGAAGTAGAGGTGCTGCTGTGCTTTCTCAGTAATTGCACTACATGCAGGGCCCAGGACAGGTCCCCTGAAATGATAGCACTGAAGAATTTACAACTGCTGACCCTCTCCATCTCTCAAACTTGTTGTTGATGAAAAAGAAAAGCCTGTGGTTCTCACCATGCATCCAAGTGACACCGACTGAACATGAGCTTGTTTCACTGAACTATGTGGGAAAGGTAAAGTACTCTGAAACCACAAGGTTTTGTCCATGAACTTGGAGCAGGAAGCATGTATGATCAAATCACAGGGGCGCCATGCTCCTGGAGTCAATCTCTTCTGAGACGCAAGGCCATTCTTCAATCCATAAAAGCTGGATCTGACATCAGGACCTAACACTCTGCTTTCACCACACATCAAAGTTGCTAGTGAACGCAGCAGGCCAGGCAGCATCTCTAGGAAGAGGTACAATTGACGTTTCAGGCCAAGACTCTTCAGCCTGCCTCTGTCCAAGGGAATTAACTGTGGCCAATTGGTTTTAAAGTGCATTTATCTTTAAAGCTCTTCTGTCAACAAAAGGGGGTCAAATCCCCTTCAAATGACATGCATGCTGTCACCAGTGGATGCAGAAGTGCACTGTAGAGTAAAATAGACTGACTGGTGTGAGTTCATTGTCTTCTGTCACAGCTCCAGTCATTTCATGAGATGGTGGGCCTGATGTTTGAGGAGAAATTTATATCCATCAGAGTGTGGAAGAATGGGGTGAGATGACATTTGATTCAACAAAGTTCTAACAGGGCAGAGTAAATGTACAAAGGATAAGACCATAAGATATAGGAGCAGAATTAGGCCATTTGGCCCATCGAGTCTGCTCCGTCATCTCATCAGGGCTGACCCAATTTTCCTCTCAGCCCCACTCCTGCCTTCTCCCCTCCTCTTTTCATACTCTGACCAGCCAAGAATCTGACAATGTCTGCATTAAATATGCCTAAAGGCTTGCTCTCCACAGCTGCCCCTGGCAATGAATTCCACAGATTCACCACTCTCTGGCTAAAGAAATTCCTTCTTTTCACCATTCTAAAAGGATGCCCCCCTTTTCTGAGTCTGTGTCCTCTGGTCTTAGACTCTCCCATCCTCGGAAACATCCTCTCCACATCCACTCTATCAAGGCATTTCACCAGTCAAGAGGTTTCGATGAGGTCACCCCTCATTCTTTAGAATTCTGGTGAATACAGGCCCAGAGCCATCAAACACTTCATATGACAAGCCATTCAATCCTGAAATCTTTTTGTGAACCTCTTTAGAACCCTCTCCAGTTTCAGCACATCCTTTCTAAGCTAAGGGGCCTAAAACTGCTCACAATACTCCAAGTGAGGCCTCACCAGTGCTATATAAAGTCTCAACATTACATCTTTGCTCCTATATTCTAGTCGTTTTGAAATAAATGTCAACATTGCATTTACCTTCCTCACCACCGACTCAACTACAAATTAACCTTTAGGGAATCCTGCACAAGGACTCCCCACACCCTTTGTACCTCAGATGTTTGTATTTTCTCACCATTTAGAAAATAGTCAACCCTTTCATTTCTTCCACCAAAGTGTATGGCTAGACATTTCCTGACATAAAGACTTGGTCTCCAGAGCCACCCATGGCAACAAATTCCACAGATTCACAACTCTCTGACTAAAGAAATTCATCCTTATCTCCATTCTAAAAGCCACCCCTCTATTCTGAGGCTGTGTCCTCTAGTCTTAGACTCCCCCACCATAGGGAACATCCTCTTCACAGCTACTCTATCAAGGACTTTCACCACTCAATAGGTCACCCCTCATTCTTCTGAATTTCAGTGAGTGGAAGTCCAGAGCCATCAAATATTATTCATATGACAAGCCTTTCTATCCCAGAATCATTTTTGTGAACCTCCTTTGAACCCTCTCCGATGTCAGCACATCCCTTCTGAAATAAGGGGCCCAAAAATGCTCACAATATTCGAAGTGAAGCCTCGCCAGTACTTTATAAATGTCGGACAGGAAAACAGAGTGGCAGCATGGTACCTTTGAAAGATGCAACTTAAAGGCTGAGGTGCAATGGCGGGCGAATTGCAAGCCAACTAGAAACAGAAGATATGGAGAAAGACTGGATCATGAGTGAGCGAGAAGAAGGTCAAAAAGGAAAAAGAGGAATTAAATCCTCACACTCTGTGGAAAAAAAAAACATGTGAAACTTCATCAATAACTCAAAAAGATTGGGAGGCCAGAAAACAGCCGGGAAATATGCAATGAATCAGAATCAGGTTTATTATCACTGGCATGTGACGTGAAATTTGTTAACTTAGCAGCAGCAGTTCAATGCAATACATAATATAGCAGAGAGAGAAAAATAATAAATAAAATAAAAATAATAATACTAAGAAATAAACAAGTAAATGAATTGCGTATATTGAATAGATTTTTTAAAAAACATGCAAAAACAGAAATACTGTATATTTAAAAAAAAGTGAGGTGGTGTCCAAAGATTCAATGTCCATTTAGGAATTAGATGGCAGAGGGGAAGAAGCTGTTCCTGAATCACTGAGTATGTGCCTTTAGGTTTCTGTACCTCCTGATGGTAACAGTGAGAAAAGGGCATGCCGTGGGTGCTGGAGGTCCTTAATAATGGACGCTGCCTTTCTGAGACACCGCTCCCTGAAGATGTCCTGGGTACTTTGTAGGCTAGTACCCAAGATGGAGCTGACTAAACTTACAACCTTCTGCAGCTTCTTTCGGTCCTGTGCAGTAGCCCCTCCATACCAGACAGTGATGCAGCCTGTCAGAATGCTCTCCATGGTACATATATAGAAGTTTTTGAGTGTATTTGTTGACACACCAAATCTCTTCAAACTCCTAATAAAGTATAGCCACTGTCTTGCCTTCTTTGTAACTACATCAATATGTTGGGACCAGGTTAGATCCACAGAGATCTTGACACCCAGGAACTTGAAGCTGCCCACTCTTTCCACTTCTGATCACTCTATGAGGATTGGTATGTGTTCCTTCGTCTTACCCTTCCTGAAGTTCACAATCAGTTCTTTCATCTTACTGACGTTGAGTGCCAGGTTGTTGCTGCGGCACCACTCCACTAGTTGGCATATCTCACTCCTGTATGCCCTCTTGTCATGGCATAATATATATGTTATTTTAAAACTAATAATTGTTAATTTTTCAACCAAGATTTAGCAAATCTCACAAACAATTCACAAGGTATAATTCAATGACGTGTTCTGTCTTTTCACAGGGAAACAGAGAATTTGTTTCAGTCATGTCCTTGTACACTGTGATATGTCTGGCTGTGCTTTGTGGTCTGATAGATACCACAGAAATACGGACTGATTTCTACGACAGGTAGGTTTGGTACACTACTCTCCGCTGAAGCTGACACTATAGATTTAGTTCCTAAAAATATTACTGAATCCTCTACTTCAATGCCTCTCTCTTACAAAGTAATCTTTCACCTTGTATCCAGAAAGCGAACAGCTGTGCACACAAAAGCTGGAGGAAGTCCGCAGGTCGGGCAGCTTCTGTTGCGAGCACCGGAAAGGAAGGGGGAAACATCAGAATAAAAAGGTGGGGGGGGGAAAGGACAAGTTAGAAGGTGATAGGTAAAGCCAGGTGGGTGGGAAAAGTAAAGGGCTGGAGAGGAAGGAATCTGATAGGCGACCATGCACACCTATAGGAAGTACTTTCCATGCTTGTTTTATAATAAAAGTCTGATAACCCACCATTTGATTGTTCAGAACCCCCATGTCTGGCTCACTGGATTCCCTTTCAACCAAAGGCCTAGTCTTCATACTCTCTTTAAGTTCACCAGGGCCCTGTTTCTTGCAACTTTTGAAACCCATTCATTCTGTTTGTCACTCTTTCTTAAACCCACTAAGGCTCTGTTTCCTTTGAAACTCAGTTGGTTTTGTTTTCCAAAGCTTCCTTTAAACTCACAAGGGCCTTATCTACTATGCTCAAAGATTCAAAATGTACAAACCTAAAAACTCATCTCCCCACAGACAGTCTCAGAGCAAAGAAACACCATGGAACCCATTAAAAGAAAAATATCAACCCACCCGCACAAAGAAAGCTAATTGTGCAAATGAGAACAAAGAAATATTAATATAAACACACAAAGTTAAACAAGTCCAGGCATATTCAGTTCAGCTCAGTTCATTATCTCAGACCGTCTCGATCAAAATCACCCAAAATAGCAATAGAAAATGGAGCAGCCAGAAACACCATATTCCCTTATTACACTCCTGTAATGCATAACACTTAAAAAAGTGCACATTTTAAAAACTGGAGTACTGATTGGAATAACCAAAAGTCAACAAAAAAGTCAATCCTTCACCAAGGTTCTGAACACATGAGAGGAACGAAGTTTTACTGCGTTTTCCCAATCCCCACCCTGAGCTCTTTAACAAACTGGTCATTAACTAACTAGACAAAACTAAAGTAGAATCTGTAGCTACTGATAATGTTGAAGCACACACACAAATTGCTGGATGAACTGAGCAGGTCTGGCAGCATCTATGGGGAGCAGTTCAGTATCACATGCACAACGCAGTCAGTACTGTGCAAAAGTCTTGCCACATTTATTTTCTAAGGGCAAAGCTTTACCTGACAAACCTCACACAACAAAGTTGCTGGCGAACGCAGCAGGCCAGGCAGCATCTCTAGGAAGAGGTACAGTCGACGTTTCAGGCCGAGACCCTTCATCAGGACAAAGTCATGGCCCGAAACGTCAACTGTACCTCTTCCTAGAGATGCTGCCTGGCCTGCTGCGTTCACCAGCAACTTTGTTGTGTGTTGCTTGAATTTCCAGCATCTGTAGATTTCCTCATGTTTGCATTTTTCAAAACCTGACAAACCTGTTGGAATTCTTTGAAGAAACAACAATCAGGATAGATGAAAGAGAATTGGTTGTGTACTTTGATTTTCAGAGGGCCTATGACGAGGTGCCACACAAGAGACACAAGCTACAAGCCTATGCCTTTACAGGAAAGATAAAGCAGTGACTGATTGGAGATAGGAGACAAAGAGTGGGAATAAAGGGAGCCTTTTCAGGTTGGCTGCCAGTGACTAGTGGTATTTCACAGGAGTGCTGGGACCAGTTCTTGTTACGTGATATGTCAATGATTTGGATGAGGAATCGATGGCTTTGATGCAAGGTTGGCAGATGATACAAAGGTAGGTGGAGGGGCAGCTAGTTTTGAGATAATAGAGAGGCTACAGAAGTTACTTAGACAGATGAGGAGAATGGGCAAAGAAATAGCAGATGGAATACAGTGTCTGGAAGTGTAAGGTCATATACTAAGCGGAGAGAAAATACAAAAATCTGAGGTGGAAATGTACTTGGGAGTTCTTGTGCAGGACTCCCTAAAGGTTGATTTGCAGGTTGAGTCAGTGATGAGGAAGGCAAATGCAATGTTAGCATTAATTTCAAGAGGACTAGGATATAAAAGCAAGGATGTAATATTGAGACTTTATAAAGCACTGGTGAGGCCTCACTTGGAGTGTTGTGAGCAGTTTTGGGTCCCTTATCTGAGAAAGTATGTGCTGACACTGAGGAGGATTCAAAGGAGGTTGATGAAAATAATTCCTGGATTAAATAGCTTGTCATATGAAGAGTGTTTGATGGCTCTGGGCCTATATTCATGAGAATTCAGAAGAATGAAGATGAAGTCACTGAAACCTATCGAATCGTGATAGGCCACAATAGTGTGGATGTGAAGAGGATGTTTCCAATGATGGGAAAGTCTAAGACCAGGGACACAGTCTCAGGATAGAGAGGTGTCCTTTTAGAACAGAGACGAGGAGGAATTTCTTGGGCCAGAGAGTGGTGAGTCTGTGGAATTCTTTGCCACAAGCAGTTGATAGATTCTTGATTAGTCAGGGCATGACGGAATACGGGGAGAAGGCAGGAGATTGGGACTGAGAGGAAAATAGATCAGCCATGATGAAATGGTGGATCAGACTCGATGGGCCAAATGGCCTAATTCTGCTCCTGTATCTTATGGTCTTATATATAGATAGGGTGTCTAAGACTTTAGCACAGGACTGTATTTGTGAACATGGAACAGAAAGCGAGTTTGTAAATCTGGCAGCAGCAAAGGATATTGGGAATGGTGTGGGGGAGGTGCTGCGGGAGGGGTGGGGGACAAGTGGCAGAGAAGGGGTAACTAAGGTGAGGGTAGACACATCCAGCCCTGCAACACCAGGTAAAGTTATTTGATTCCAAACAATTGGTTTATTGATCATTACAGAATGTCTCTCTGGTGCTTCCCGCTCCCTCCCCTCTCCCTTCCCCTTTTCCCAACTATGATTCCCCTCTCACTGTCCCCTTCCCACTCTCAGTCCACAATAGAGACCCATATCAGAATCAGGTTTATCATCACTCACATCTGTCATGAAATTTGTTTTATTTTGTCACAGCAATACAGTGCAGTACATAAAATTACTACAGTACTGTGCAAAAGTTTCAGGCACCCTTGCCATTTATATGTGTCTAAGACTTTTGCACAGTGTCATAGTTTCCCATTGGATCTCTAGTGAAAATCCCCATGCACAACAGTCAATCATCAAACTTAAAAGACAAGCCCCAGAGTTCTGCACATTCTTCTGATCTAATGGGAATGCGAGTACTGAAGAAGACAATGACCCGTTTCACCCATCTCCTTCAGAGAAGTTCCAATGGGTTGCAATCAGAGTTACAACGAGAAAACCTCGCAAAGGCTCTTAACTTACTGCCTGTTAAGCCACTGGTGTTTCGGGCAGCAGTGAAGGTCCTCCATCTCTATTTGTCCATACCATCGCACACAGATGTAGAAAGATTCTTCACTGCTGTTTCCGTAGCAATTTTGTTTGACCATTCGGGGTTGTCAGCCCTGAGCTTGAGGACTGGGGGGCCACTCTACCCTTTGACCTGTTTGGCATGGGTGACCCTACCAAGAGCCAAAGTACAAGGCCCTGACTCCAGCCAACATCGCTCTCCGGGTCACTGAGGCACGCAAGCCTCCAAATCACAACAAGGTTGTGGTCCTCACGGAGGCAGCAAAAGCTCAGGCTCACATTTTTATTCTTGGAAAACTGAAATTCACATCTCTTCATTTTATGAACTTTGTTTTGAAGCTGCAAGTGGAAATGCCTGACATTTGCTCAACTGTGGCCAGGATCGTTTTGCATGGTAAGAATTTTGTGACTAAGTGCTACACTAATAGTTTTCTCTGTAAAGCTAACTTTAAATGGTTGATTTTGCAAGCTTCAGGAGTCTCGGGATACTGTTAGTTGGAACAATATCCGTTATTTTGTTGGTACTCCATATCCAATACAAAACTAGATGGAGGCATTGTACTGGTGCCAAGAGACATGGTTCAAAACAGGAGAGAGAGGAATTATTATCTCACTGATTTATATGGCATAACATTTGCTGCTTTGAGCAGCAGTACAGCACAACTACTATTATAGGATATTGCAAAGGAGAAGAATATCAAGGTAGTGTTGATGGATCTTTCAGAAATCTGATGGCAGATGGCAGGAAGTTGTTTCTGAATCATTGAGTGTGGGTCTTCCAGCTCCTGTACCTCCTCTCTGATGGTAGTCTGTTGGTCGGGAGGACATGTTTTGGGAGGGGTGCGACGTGGAGGTAACTAAGAAGAGGTGGCCATCTACAATTCAAATAACTGCTCGGGAAAGGTAGAATGGTGATCAACCTTCTGGTTGGAACGAGATCTGGGTAACAGGAGGTGGATCTTGTAGACGAGACAATCTAGGAAAAATGCACTTCAAGGTCCAAAACCAGAAAGTTTAAAAAATGCAGTGATCAGCAGACAACATTAGAGAATGTTTGTCTCTGTAGATCAGAGAAAGCTGTAAAGATGGTGCCGTGGCTTGGAACAGGCCGTACTGACCCTTTGAGCCGCACTGCCCCGTAACCACCCCCCCCATTTAATCCTAGCCTAATCACAGAACAATTTACAAAAATCAATTAACCTACTAACCAGTACGTCTTTGGACTGTGAGAGGAAATCGGAGCACCCGGAGGAATCCCATGCATTCCACGGGTAGGACATACGGACTCGTTACAGATGACACTGGAGTTGGACTCGAGCTGTAATAGTGTCGAGCTAACTGCTAGGCTACCATGGAAGAAGTAACTCTGAAAGTAGAGGAAACAGGATGGGTAGTTAAGACGATAAGTTTCTCAATGGTTTTGTAACTTCGAAACATTAAACTAACTCAAAGGAAGACACAGGAGTCTGAAGTGTGAGTCTAGCTTCATGTTTACTTTAAACGAGTTGCTTGCTACCATCATTAAGTATGCAGCTCCTGCCTTTTTACACATAAACATAATGAATTATCTGAACAACAAAAATTGCACAATCAAGCACTACATTTACAAGATTACACAAATATTACTGAAGTATTAAATACACAATAGATGTGATAAAACAAATGTTTCAAACCATTCGATTGTCAAATTACGTCAATCACTTCGGATTGAGGAAAAGCGTGCTTTGAACTTTGAAGTTTGAAATAGAGATGAGGGTAAATGATAGGAATCTAAGAAGCTGAAAGACAGCAATAGCTTTAATTGGAGCAAAACATCCAGCTGTGGGGGCTAAGAATGATTTGGATGATGGAATTGATGACTTTGTTGCAAAGCTTGCAGATGATATGAAGGTAGGTGAAGGGGCAGGTAGTTTTGAGGAAGTAGACAGGCTACAGAAGGACTTAGACAGATTAAGAGAATGGACAAAGAAATGGCAGATGGGATACAGTGTCGAGAAGTGTATGGTCATACACTTTGGTAGAAGGAATGGAAGAGTTGACTATTCTCTAAATGGAGAGAAAATACAAAAACTGAGGTGCAAAGGGACTTGGGAGTCCTTGTGCAGAATTCCCTAAAAACCAATTTGAAGGCTGAGTCGGTGGTGAGGAAGGCAAATGCAATGTTAGAATTCATTTCAAGAGGACTAGAGTATAAAAGCAAAGGTGTAATGTTGAGAGTCTGTAAAGCACTGGTGAGGCCTCACTTACAGTATTGTGAGCAATTCTGGGCCCTTTAGAAAGAACATGCTGAAACTGTAGAGGGTTCAAAGGAGGTTCACAAAAATGAGTCCAGCATTGAGTGGCTTGTCATATGAAGAACATGTAATGGCTCTGGGCCTGTATTCACCAGAATTCTAAAGAATGAGTGGTGACCTCATTGAAACCTCTTGAATGGTGAAAGGCCTTGATAGAGTGGATGTGGAGAGGATGTTTCCTATGATGGGAGAGTCTAAGACCAGAGGACACCGTCTTAGAATAGAGGGGCATCCTTTTAGAATGGTGAAGAGGAGGAATTTCTTTAGCCAGGGAGCAGTGAATCTGTGGAATTACTTGCCACAGGCAACTGTGGAGGCCAAGTCTTTAAGTGTATTTAAGGCGGAGGTTGATAGATCCTTGATTGGTCAGGTCATGAAGGGATATAGGGAGAAGGCAGAAAATTGGGGCTGAGGAAAATTGGATCAGCCATGATGAAATGGCAGAGCGGACTAATTCTGATCCTATATCTTACTGTCTTATGGTCTAAGTCAATGAGTATATTTAAAGCAGAGGTTGATAGGCTCTTGATTAATCAGGATGTCAAAGGTTATGTGAAGAAGACAGGAGAATAGAGTTGGGAGGGATAATAAATCAGATATGATGGAATGGCAGAGCAGACTCGATGGGCTGAATGGCCTAAATTTGCTCCTACATTTTACGGTGTTACGACCTTGTATGTTTCAGCAGATTGGGAGCAAAGTAAAGGTAAGCTGAGTGCTAGATAGTTGTGAATTTAAATGCAAAATCGTTCATTCTTTAGGTGCTGTGTTGTACAATGCAGGCGATCATTGTCTTTCCATGACCATGATTGTTCTTGGCAAATTTTTCTACAGAAGTGATTTGCCATTGCCTTCTTCTGGGCAGTGTCTTTAGAAGACGGGTGACCCACCCCCAGCCATTATCAACCCTCTTCAGAGACTGTCTGCCTGGCATCAGTGGTCACATAACCAGGACTTGTGCTCTGCACCGGCTGCTCATACGACCATCCACCACCTGCCCCCATGGCTTCACATGACCCTGATGGGGGGGTGGGGGTCAGGTCGGTGGGAGGGGGTGCTAAGCAGGTGCTGCACCTTCCACAGCCAAATGTGGCAATGAACTCCACAGATATTCCACCAATTCAGTTCAGATAACATCGATATAACAACAAAAATTTGAAGGAAAATTGAAACAAAACTTATTCCTGTTTCTTTAGAGTTTTCAAGAAAAACGCTGCAAGATTCCAGATCAAGTGAATGATTGGACTATACATGGACTCTGGTAACTAAGAAGAACTTATTAACTGTCTGTATTCAGCCTGTATTGGGCTAGAGTGTTATCATATCTCTGGAACCTGTAGGTATCAGCTGCAGAAGGCAGTCTGCAGAATATACAAAAGATATTTTCACAATATCTTTGGCAGACATTTTCAAACATGGTTTTTTATATTCTGTGTTTTTTATCGCCCATTCCTTTTCTGTTTTGTTGTGTGAGGGAGGGCGTCTGGGGGTTGATGTTCTTTTAGTTTTTTGTGCAGGTGAGAAGTTGTTTTTTGGGAGTCAATGTTCCTGTTCCATTTTGTGTGTGGTGTGTGTGGGGGGTTGTGGTTGGGGATTGATGATCAGGTTGCTGTTCTTTTTTGTGTGTGGGGGCATGGGTGTAATGTTTCTCTCTGAATGACTTCCACATTCTTTCTTTGTTTTGTGGCTATCTGGAGAAGACGTGTTACAGAGTTATATATAGATACACGCCTTGTTAATAAATGAACGTTTGAACCTTTGAACAATACTATTTTCGAATAAACTCTTCTTGGCTTCTGCCTGGGTATAGGTATCAATTATAACCAACGTTTCAATGACAAACTCCCTTCCATCTTCTTCATGAGGTACACTTGCTCATTAATGCAAATACCTAATCTGCTAATCATGTGGCAGCAACTCAGTGCATAAAAGCACGCAGACATGGTCAAGAGGTTCAGTTGTTGTTCAGACCAAACATCAGAATGGGGAAGAAATGTAATCTAAGTAACTCTGACCCTGGAATGATTGTTGGCGTCAAATGGGGTGGTTTGAGTGTCTCAGAAACTGCTGAGTTCCAGGAAGTTTTCACACACAACAGTCTGTAGAGTTTACAGAGAATGGTGAGATAAGCATCTGGTGAGCGGCAGTTCTGTGGGTGAAAACACCTTGTTAATGAGAGAGGTCAGAAGAGAGTGGCCAGACTGGCTCAAGTGACAAGAAATCAAATAATCACATGTTACAACAATGGTGTGCAGAAGAACATCTGTGAATGCAGACCATGTTGAGCCTTGAAGCAGATTGGCTACGGCAACAGAAGACCACGAACATACACTTAGAGGCCACTTTATTAGATATTTGAAAGTGATTGTGCATGAATCACGAAAGGTTGGTTTGCAGGTGCAGCAGGCTCTCAAACAGGCAAATGGAATGTTGCCCTTCATTGCTAGAGGGATAGAATTTATGACCAGAGAGTGGTGAGTCTGTGGAATTCTCTACCCAATGAAGCAGTGGAAGCTACTTAGTAAATATACTTAAGACAAGGTTGGATATATTTTTGCATAGTAGGGGAATTAAGAGCTATGGGGAAAAGGCAGGTAGGTGGAGACGAGTCCATGGTCAGATCAGCCATGATCTTATTGAATGTTGGAGCAGGCTTGACAGGCCAGATGGTCGACTCCTGCTCCTATTTTGTATTTTCTTATGTACAGGATGTACACAATAAAATTGCCATTGAGAGTACATCACTCACTAATAGAATTCTTTTTCATATTTGGTAAGTTTGGATATATGAGCATTGTTCCAATGGTATGGTTATTTTTCGGGGGTGGGGGGGGGAATACAGTGCAATCTAAATCAGTTCTGCAACAGGATTATGGAAAGGTTTCCGTGGTTACTGTGAAGCTGGATGAAACTGATGCTTTCAATTAACTTTCACTTTCTTTACAGTATTTATTTAGAGATACAGTGCAGAGTCAGCCCTTCAAACCATGACACTCAGCAACCCCTGACAATCCCGATTTAACTCTAACCTTGTCTTGACCTTCAACTTAATATACTGCACAGCAAATTTAGGGATAACCAGGCAGGTTCTAATCTTGCATTTCCCTCATGAATGTAGGAAAGTCACAGACTGAGTATGACACACTGGTCCATCCAGTTTGTCCCAGAAATAATGTCTATGAAGAAAGAAAAGAAAGATTAGCCATATTTGTCACATGAACGTTGCAACATAGAGTGAAATATGTCGTTTGTGACGCGCTGGGGTCAGTCCGCAAGTGTCCCCACGCTTCTGGCACCAACATAGATGAGATTTTGGAATCTGCGAGGAAACTGGAGCACCCGGAGGAAGCTCACACAGTCACAGCGAGAACTTACAAACTCCTTTCCGACAACGGCAGGAATTGAGCTCCGATATTCCAAACGCTGCCGTTGTAAAGCTCTACCTTAACCGCTAAGGAATGGGTGCTTCCTCCCTGTGGAATGCGTGAGCTTTCTCCAGGTGGTACGGTCTCCGCCCACAGCCTAAAGACAAATCGGTTAGTGGGTTATTTGGTGATTGTAAATTGTCCCATAATTAGGCTAGTGTTAAGTTGGGGGAATTGCTGGGGCGCGTAGCACAAAGGGCCAGAAGGACCAATTCCGCGCTGTATCTCAATAAATAAGCAAATAAACCTGATAAAAATTCACAGCCAAATTAGGGAACTGAATCCAGACAATTCCTCTTTGCTCCCGTTAAACCGATGTGTGACCAGGAAGTCTTTCTCAAAGGGACCAGCATACACTGAAGTCCATTTTATTGATTCACTGTTCTGGCTGAACTTCAATGGGTCAAAGGTTCAAAGGTTCATTAATTATCAAAGTATGTATACAGTATATAACTCAGATTCATCTTCTCCAGAATCAATTGCTATATCACTAAAATTGTTACAATGTTTACCTTACCAGTGACACACATTCATACACATCTTGTGTGTAAATAAGGGAAAATATTAAGAGGGGAAGACAGCCGGATTCTCCCTGTCTTTTCCTGGTGCTTTTCCACACTTCTTCCCAGTTCCCTTAAGGGATTGATGAAATGATACCTTCCACAATCAGTATGAAACAAAGAGTTAAGAAAGTCATAGACATCAATGAAAGTGAAAAAGGATCTAGTGCTTTTAGTCATCAATAATAATCCTCATAAAGTTGGGAAGATTTCATTAGAAGGTTTATGGTGTGTTAGCCTTTATTACTTGGGGTGGGTGGGGGATTGAGTTCAAGGGATGTGAGGTCATGTTGTAGCACTATAAAGCTCTGGTTGGACCAGACTTGGTGTATTGTGTTCAGTTCTGGTTGGCTGTTTATAGGAAGGATGTGGAAGCTTTAGAGAGGGTGCAGAGGAGATTTACCAGGATGCTGCCTGGATTAGAGAGCGTGCCTTATGAGGATAGGTTGAGTGAATTGGGGCTTTTCTCTTTGGAGCAAAGGGGTAAGAGAGGTGACTTGATTGAAGCGTACAAGATGAGATTGAGTGGACAGCTAGGTACTTTTTCCCAAAGTAGAAATGGTTGAATACCATAGAAACATAGAAAACCTACAGCACAATACAGGCCCTTCAGCCCACAAAGCTGTGCTGAACATGTCCTTACCTTAGAACTACCTAGGCTTACCCATAGCCCACTATTTTTCTGAGCTCCATGTATCCATTCAGGAGTCTCTTTAAAGACCCTATCGTTTCCGCCACCGGCAGCCCATTCCATACACTCACCAGTCTCTGTGTAAAAAAACTTACCCGACATCTCCTCTGTACCTACTTCCAAGCACCTTGCCCCCTATGCCCTCTCGTGCTAGCCATTTCAGACCTGGGAAAAAAGCCTCTGACTATCCACATGATCAATGCCTCTCATTATCTTATACACCTCCAAGTTCACTCAGCCTATTCTCACAAGGCATGCTCCCCAATCCAGGCAACATCCTTGTAAATCTCCTCTGCACCTTTTCTGTGGTTTTCACGTCTTTCCTGTAGTGAGGCGACCAGAATTGAGCACACTACTCCAAGTACCGGGGGCATAATTTTAAGCTGATTGGAGGAAAGTATAGTGAGTGTGTCAGAGGAAGGGTTTTTTACACTCAGAATGGTGGGTGTGTGTAATATCCTGCCAGGGCTGGTGGTAGACACAGATACATTGGGAACATTTAAGTTAATTGGGTCAGCCACTTATTTGGGACAACTGATAAAGAACAAAAACTAATCCAGAAAATAGCTGGGATTCCCTTAGTTAATTTGGGAGACTCTGCCACTTAACTGGGGCAGGAGACTGTTGCTGAACAATTTCTAACTAGCATCAGATGTGTGCGTTTGTTAAACCATGCTCTGAGTGAACAGTTTTTAAATAACATCAGTTGCGTGTGTTTCTGTTCAAAAATCACTGATTTTTGTCACTGATGTTGGCAAGAAATAAGCAGTAAGACAATTCAGAACTGTTTTGCTCACTACTGTTTCACGCATCAAGGCTTGGAGATGACAGAAATGGGCAGGGGTGAAATGAAATTATTTCATTACATCAACAAGTTAAGCACTATGAAGAATTTGAAGGTATCGACAATCATCTTGAATGTTACAATGAAAATGAAGATTTAGAGGATGAAATAATTGATAGTATTGTATAAAGGGAGTCCATCAACTACACTAGGTGTCTGTGCTGATTTTGTTCATTTACAGTCAAAAGAATGTAGCGCAGATGAATTCCTCTGTTGATAACTATTATGAACTAATACACAGTTTTATTGCACTGTTGTACCAATGGTGGTGTTTTAATTTATTCTGTATTTCACTTAAATACATAATTTGTTACTCAATTTCTCCTTTTTACACCTTTTTAACTATTTCCATGAAACTTTGGCAAATGGGGGCAGCCGCTTAATTGGGTCAAAATGTACTGGTCCTGATGTGTCCCAGTTAACTGGAATCCATTGAATTTTTATTTTAAAAAGAACAGAAGAAAAGTTGCTGTATTTTTTAAACAATATGTAAAACATTTTAATTTGGATAGAATAACTTAATAACCAATTAGTTTTCTTTGACTTTCCTTGGAATGGTCAACTACCATAACTGGACACAAAATTTGATTAGATGTATTAATTGAATTGAATTGACTATTTCTTACATCCTTAACATACATGAGGAGTAAAAATCTCAACATTATGTTTCCATCTAAATGTGCAATAATAGTAATTTATTATAATTTATAATAAATAGAACAGTCAATGTAACATAGAAATTCACTCAAATCAGCGTGAGTTCATCAGTCTGATGGCCTGGTGGAAGAAGCTGTCCTGGAACCTGTTGGTCCTAGCTTTTATGCTGCGATATCATTTCCCAGATGGTAGCAGCTGGAATAGATTGTGGTTGGGGTGACTTGGGTCCCCAATGATCCTAGACAGATTAAATGGATTCTATGGAACTAAATGGTAGAACTCAATTGTTAGACTGTGTTTGTTAAACTGTCAGAGTCAAATAATGTTATTTGTATTTCATTTCAGGCCAAATGGGCGCGAACGCTGCAATAAGTCTTGGCACTTGACAAAGAAGGACATTGATGTAAGGAAAAAAAGAAAACACTATAGATATTTTGTATATGGCAATATTTTGTATATGTAATATGGCGAGCTGCTGAAAACAAAATTAATTATTGAAATTATATAATAATATTTGGTAACGCTCAGTTAACCAGAAATAGGAAATAGAATCAAAGGGACGTGTACCTCCACAAGAGATAGAGAGATAGAGACAGCTCATACTAACTTCCAAATTGATTTAATTATGGAATAGAAAATACATTTATTTTACTTAAAGAAACATTATGGCAACAGACCCTTTGGCCCAATCACACTCATGTGACAAGTTAACCGACTAACCCGTACACCTTTGGACAGTGGGAAGAAAGCGGAGTACCTGGTGGAAACCCACATGGTCAGGGGAAGAATGTCCACACGCCTTACAGACAGAAGCGGGAACTGAACCAGGGTCGCTGGCAACGTAATAGCATTACACGAACTGTTAAGCCACCCTACTTTCCTAGAGCTTTATGAATTTAGAGGTCTTAATTTGGTAGATGCTTGAAAACGTGAGCCATATTTTAATCGGTTGAAAATCATTTTTAGTGGTCCAAAAATTTAGTAATGATTCTACCACATATCATACTTTCTGATCATCACTAGGATTTTAATGATTTGCCAGTGGTAACTGGATTGCTAATTGCAGCATGTTTGTTTATTTATCCGTCTACTGTCTCTACCTACTTATTGAGATACACCGCGGAACAGGGCCTTTGAGCCGCGCAGCCTGGCGATTCCCTAATTAGTCCAAACCTAAACACAGAACAATTTATAATGGCCAATTAATGTACCAACTGGTACATCTTTGGACTGTGGGAGGAAACCGCAGCACCCAGAGGAAACCCACGTGTTCACGGGGAAAACATACAAACTCCTTACAGGCAGCCACGGGAGTTGAAACCATGTCGTTGCTCACCACTATGCTACTGAGTCACCCTTCACCGCAGGAATGGCTAACATAGGACCATAAGATATAGGAGTGGAAGTAGGCCATTCGGTCCATCGAGTCTGCTCTGCCATTCAGTCATGGGCTGGTCTCATTCTTCCAGTCATCCCCACTCCCCTGCCTTCTCTCCATACCCTTTGATGCCCTGGCTAATCAAGAGCCTATCCATCTCTGCCTTAAATACACCCAATGACTTGGCCTCCACAGTCGCTCATGGCAACAAATTCCACAGATTTACCACCCTCTGACTAATTTCTCCATATCTCTGTTCTAAATGGACATCCTTCAATCCTGAAGTCATGCCCTCTTGTACCAGACTCCCCTACCATGGGAAATAACTTTGCTATATCTAATCTGTTCCGGCCTTTTAACATTTGGAATGTTTCTATGAGATCCCCCCTCATTCTCCTGAATTCCAGGGAATACAGCCCAACAGCTGCCAGATGTTCCTCATACGGTAACCCTTTCATTCCTGGAATCATTCTCCTGAATCTTCTCTGAACCCTCTCCAATGTCAGTGTGTCCTTTCTAAAATAAAAACATGAATTTTATAGCTACTGCTGATTAAGACTTGTCTACATATCACAAAGGGGATTATGTCTGGAAGCCATGGATGGTCTTGGCGTGAGTGGTACACAGATTTTCAGATGCTGGAGGCTGCAGCTACATAAAATCTTCTGGAGGATCTCAACATGCTGTACAGCATCTGTGGGAGGATAGGCATTGTCGATGTTCTGGGTCAAGTCCTTGCTTCAGGATCTCGAAAGTGGCCACTAAGCGTATGGATTTTGATGATAAGTTTACTTTGAACTTAACAGTCAGAGTTGACTCAGAGGACCACAGAGCCTGTTTTTGTGCTGTGTCCTTCTGTGACTGAGCATTAACAGCGTCACAGCAAGCCAGCAATCAGACCTCCAGGAGATTTCAGGAGTTCTTGGGTCACTCTCCCCTGGAGACAGGCAGTGACTCTGCAGCATCAATTTGTCATCTCCTCTCAGACTTCCACAAAGAACAAGGCAATAGGAGCAGCTTCCTTAGAAAGAACAAATCAAAAGAGCATCACTGTTTTTACTGGGTGAGCTATGACAACAGGTCTGAGTTAGCCTAGCATCAACCACCCTGGGATATGGAGGTCTCATTTTCCTCCAGTTCGCCCTGATGCTCTGGTCACCATCACAGACAACCCGACTTTGGGAGCTGAGGATTCCTCTTCTGACCTTGGAAAACTGGGCTCCCAACTCAGAGAGAGGCTGATCAAACCCCGGGGGTGACTTCAATATCAAAGGTTCAAAGGTTAATTTTCTTGCCGGCATATTCAATAAATTTACAGAATAGTAACCATTCCAGGATGAACGAAAGACCACACCAACCTGAGTGTTCAGTCTAAACTCTGCTCCTCAGAGACAGACGGTTGTAGGACTTAGGGCATTGGTCTAAGTGCAGATACTGGTACTGTTAGATTACGTTATGCTCTGAGAAAAAGTTTGCACGGATGTTTGCATCACTGGTGACAATGATTATTGAACTGACTGCAACCTAATCTGAGCTGTTCCCTTCATCAGACTGACCCCAAAGTACAACGTCAATCTAATGGAAAAGAGTTGGCGAGTGGTATCGCAGGAGGGTTGGAACAGGGCCCATTGCACATAGACCCAAAAACTGACAGATGTAGCTACGTCTTTGACTTGTGAGAAATCAGAGGAGTCATAGGAGAAGTTGTCCAATCTGAGAACACATTCAGCCAAGTGGATGTGAGTATTGGTGGGGGGAATCGGTTAGGTATCTGTTGCAGAAGGAAACAGCAGGCTTAAAGACCTTCCTGATGGGGGACAGAGGTTGGTGAGAACAAACAAGAGATTCAGGAGTGAATTAATCTTAAACACAACGAGCTTATTTTTAATATATTGCAGGCTAATTGTATATTGCTTACAATCTATACTCTGGCCATTCTCCTCTGACCTCTCTCACTAACAAGGCATTTTCATCCACAGAACTGCTACTCACTGGATGTCTTATATTTTTCACATCATTCTCGGAAAACTCCAGGGACTGTTGTGCATGAAAATTGCAGTAGAGTTCAGTAGTTTCTGGGATACTCAAACCACCCTGTCTGGCACCAACAATCATTCCACAGTCAAAGTCACTAAACTCACATTTCTTCCCCATTCTGATGTTTGGTCTGAACAACAACTGAACCTCCTGACCACGTCTGCATGCTTTTATGCATTGAGTTGCATTCATGTGATTGGCTGATTAGATATTTTCATTCATGAGCAAGTGCACAGGTGTATCTAAAAGTGGCAATTGAGTGTTTGCTGTTCAGAGTATATAATAGGCCTACACTAAACACTTACTCTAATCCTACATTAGCCCATTTTATCTCCACCATAACTCAAAAAGGAAGATCTAAAAGAAAGCTTAGCTTTGACTCTGTCCTGACATGAGTATTTCTGACTCCATCGCACAGCAAACTATCCAGTCCAGATTTGCTCACAACCCAGCCCAATAAAAGTTGAAAAAGACATCTGCTGACTGAAAAGCAATAAGGCTAAGCACCAGATAGTTTCCTGTTTCAAAAACTGGTGGAGAAGAATTTTAGACACAAATTCACAATCTTACCTGCCACATCAAGGAAGGGGACATATGAGGCAACTTCAAAGGTGTTTTAACTGCAACCATCTTCAAGGAGACAAAGGTGTTTCTGTTAACTGCAGGGGCTCTCAAAGGTTCAATATTCAATTTAACATCAGAGGATGTAGACAGTACACACCCTAAAATCCTTACTCTCCACAGACATCCACAAAACAGAAAAAACACCCAAAGCGCGAATTACAGAAAATTGTTAGAACCTGAAAGGCCCCTCCCCCTCCCACACAGAAGCAGCAGAAAGCATCAATCCTCCCCCCATCCCACTTGTTCCAGCAGAAAGCATCAACCCTCCCCACATCCCACTTGTTCCAGCAGAAAGCATCAACCCTCCCCCATCCCACTCGTTCCAGCAGAAAGCATCAACCCTCCCCCCATCCCACTTGTTCCAGCAGAAAGCATCAATCCTCCCCCCATCCCACTTGTTCCAGCAGAAAGCATCAACCCTCCCCCCATCCCACTCGTTCCAGCAGAAAGCATCAACCCTCCCCCCATCCCACTTGTTCCAGCAGAAAGCATCAATCCTCCCCATCCCACTTGTTCCAGCAAAAAGCATCAACCCTCCCCCCATCCCACTCGTTCCAGCAGAAAGCATCAGCCCACCTCATCCCACTTGTTCCAACAGAAAGCATCACCCCTCCCCCTCATTCCACTTGTTCCAACAGAAAGCATCAACCCTCCCCCCATCCCACTCGTTCCAGCAGAAAGCATCAACCCACCACCTCCATGCAAGCTACAGCAAACCCACACAGAGACCATGATCTATAGACCATCCAAAACTACTGTCCATCCTGACAGCTCAACATCCCACTGGCTCGCTCGCTCTCTCTCTCTCTCTCTCTCTCTCTCTCTCTCCCCCCCCTCTCTCTCTCTCTCCCCCCCTCCCCCCCCCTCTCTCTCTCTCTAACAAGGGAGAGAGAGAGATTGCTCCTGCCATGGTGAGATGGGACACCAACAGCTCACTGTTTCGATATTACAGTCTGCACATCACTTAGAGAGAGGGGGAGGACGAGAGGGAGGGGGAGACAGATCTGCTCCATAGATGGCAGTACACATTCCATCGAGTTATTGGCACAATGACATAATCTTCACTGCACATTCATTCCAGGAAAATTGCAGGGAGCAGCATCTGTATGGCCTGTTTGGAGCTGACAAAATCCTTGGCCTCCATCAATCAAATTTCACTGCCTGCAGAAATTCACCTGCTCCTTACATCTGCTACACGATGGCATGCAATGCCTGATCTAAGCTAACAGGCTGACAAGAAATCACATTTCAGAGCAGAATGTTGTCAAGGCTGCATCAGTGTCCCAACAACCTTCTCTATCGTTTCTGCCACAATTCTGTAAATCACCTCAAATGCTTTCTGTAAGAGTTAAACTAATAGTTCCAGCTCAGGTTTATTGTCATTCAACCGTATAGATGTAGACAGCCAGATGAAATAACGTTCCTCTGGACCAAGGTGCACAACACAGTACCTGTAACTCACACACAACACAGATGACCATAAATAAATTAACAGATCATAAAATATTTTGCAGAAGATTGACATTTAGCATAATGTGCACTTACAAGTCAAAAAGTAAACAGTCTTATGCTACTGGCATTTCACACGTGATGAGACCTGGGTGGTGACAGAGAGTTCGGCCATCTCACAGCCTGGGGGAAGAAGCTGGTTCCCTTCCTAACAGTTCTTGTCCTAATGCTGCCGTACCTCTTCCCTGATGGTAAGGAGTCAAAGGAATTGTCATGAACGTAGATTGTCAGATTGCAGGGAACTGTTAAAACTTGACATTGTGGTGTTCGCTGAGCTTGGCAATTAGCTTGCAGATGGTTCAACACCAGTCAAGGTGACATCCTCAGTTGTTCTGTTTCTCTCTGGGAGTGCTCGCATTTGTATAGGCCCCTCTTCACTTGCCTTGATCCTGACTGAATGCCCCTTCAGTTGACTTTTGAAGTCTGCTGGCTCATGTTTCTTTGGCTCCTAGGGGTTCGTGTTTGGCATCAATTTCAATATGTTTGTTTACAGAGTTATCAGAAGAGAACAAAGCTTCTAAAAATCCTTGTGCCTGCTTCATGTTTGCCTGCACCAGAACCTCCACAGGGTCCTTGTTAAAGTGGGTCCTTCTCAATCTTCATGTACCCAGATCAGTGACAATGGATCATGGCTTCATACCAACAGTTTGAGAGCTTACGTCCAGTCCAGCTGACATCGTTCTTGGTACAATCTCCATAGATAATCCTGTACACCACATTGCTTTTGTTGGCTGCCTTACTAGTAGCTTGGCTCTTGAGACAAGCTTCCTTAGGCAGAAGGTACAAGAGTCTCAGGAAACACACATCAAAGTTGCTGGTGAACGCAGCAGGCCAGGCAGCATCTCTAGGAAGAGGTACAGTCGACGTTTCGGGCCAACACCCTTCGTCAGGACTAACTTCGTCAGAGTCTCAGGAATTGAATTGAATTGAATGGACTTTATTTCTTACATCTTTCACATACATGAGGAGTAAAAATCTTTATGTTATGTCTCCGTCTAAATATGCAATGTGAAATCATAGTAATTTATAACAAATAGAACAGTCAATGTAATATAGAGTACACTCAAATCAGAGTCTGATGGCCTGGCGGAAGAAGCTGTCTTGGAGCCTGTTGGTCCTTGCTTCTATGCTGCGGTACCATTTCCTGGATGGTAGCAGCTGGAACAGTTTGTGGTTGGGATGACTCGGGTCCCCAATGATCCTTCGGGCCCTTGTTATACACCTGTCCTTGTAAATGTCCTGAATCATGGGATGTTCACAACTATAAATGTGCGGGGCTGTCCACACCACTCTCTGCAGAGTTCTGCTGTTAAGGGAGGTACAGTTCCCATACCAGGCAGTGATGCAGCCAGTTAGGATGCTCTCTATTGTGCCCCCTGTGGAAAGTTCTTAGGATTTGGGGGCCCATACCAAACTTCAACCGTCTGAGGTGAAAGAGGTGCTGTTGTGCCTTTTTCACCACACAGCTGGTGTGTACAGACCACGTGAGATCCTCGGGGATGTGGATGCTGAGGAACTTAAAGCTGTGTACCCTCTCAACCCCAGATCCATTGATATCAATAGGGGTTAGCCCATCTCCATTCCTCCTGTAATCAACAACCAGCTCCTTTGTTTCTGTGACATTGAGGGAGGGGTTGTTTTCTTGACACCACTGTGTCAGAGAGATGACTTCTTCCCTGTAGGCCACCTCATTATTGTTTGAGATAATGTAATGTTGTTGGCAAATTTAATAAGCAGATTAGAGCTGTGGGTAGCAACACAGTCATGGGTATACAGGGAATAAAGGAGGGGTCTAAGTACACAGCCCTGAGGGGCTCCAGTGTTGAGAGTCAGAGGGGTGGAAGTGAGGGAGCCCACTCTTACCACCTGCCAGCGATCTGACAGGAAGTCCAGGATCCAGCTGCACGAGGCAGGATCAAGGCCGAGGTCTCTGAGCTTCTTGTCAAGCCTGCATAGAACTATGGTGTTGAATGCTGAACTGTAGTCCAAGAACAGCATTCTCACCTAAGCATCCTTCTTCTCCAGATGTGTAAGGCCAGTATGCAGAGCAGTGGCTATTGCGTCGTCTGTCGTTTGGTTGTGTCAGTAGCACCACCGGGTTCAAGTACAGTTACCACCCCCCAACCATCAGACTCTTGAACCAAAGAGGATAGCCACACTCATCTATTGACAACTGGGGAAGAAGAATGCTTATGTGAGAATGCTGTTCTTAGACTACAATTCAGCATTCAACACCATAATTCTCTCCAAGCTCAACAAGAAGCTCAGAGACCTCGGCCTTGACCCTGCCTTATGCAGCTGGATCCTGGACTTCCGGTCAGATCGCTGGCAGGTGGTAAGAGCAGGCTCCCTCACCTCTGTCCCTCTGATCTTCATCACAGGTGCCCCTCAGGGCTATGTACTAAGCCCCCTCCTTAACTCTCTGTATAACCATGACCATGTCACCACCCACAGCTCCAATTTGCTAATTAAATAGTCATCACCCTGACACAGTGGTGTCAAGAAAACAACCTCTCCCTCAATGTCGCAAAAACAAAGGAGCTGGTTGTGAACTACAGGAGGAATGGAGACAGGCCAACCCCTATTGACATCAATGGATCTGGAGTTGAGAGGGTGGACAGCTTTAAGGTCCTCGGCATAAACATCACCGAGGATCTCACGTGGTCTGTACATACCGGCTCTGTGGTGAAAAGGGCACAAGAGTACCTTTTTCACCTCAGATGGTTGAAGAAGTTTGGCATGACCCCCCAAATTCTAAGAACTTTCTACATGGGCACAATTGAGAGCATCCTGACCAGCTGCATCACTGCCTGGTACGGGAACTGTACTTCCATCAATTGTAGGACTCTGCAGAGAGTGGTGCGGACAGCCCAGTGCATCTATAGAGGTGAACTTCCCACTATTCAGGACATTTACAAAGACAGGTGTGTGAAAAGGGCCCGAAGGATCATTGGAGACCTGAGTCACCCCAACCACAAACTGTTCCAGCTGCTACCTTCTGAGAAACAGTACTGCAGCATAAAAGCCAGGACCAACAGGCTCCGGGACAGCTTCTTCCACCAGGCCATCAGACTGATTAATTCATGCTGACACAACTGTATTTCTATGTTATACTGACTGTCCTGTTGTACATACTATTTATTACAAATTACTATAAATTGCACATTGCACATTCATACAGAGACTTAACATAAAGATTTTTAATCCTCATGTAAATGAAGGATGTAAGTAATAAAGTCAATTCAGTTTTCCATCTGTCTTTAATCTGAGAAGTTCTGAGAAATTATGGTTTTCCATCTGTCTTTAGTCTGAGAAGTTCTAATGAGCTCTTCAAAACTTTTGCCGGTATGTCCCTTGCATGTTACACGCTGGCGATCACAATTTTTTCATCCATCCATTTTTCCCATCACCGCAAGCTGTTTGAGTTTCCCTTTTCTCAGTTCATGTCCCTGAAATTACAGCTACCGTTTCCTGATTGATGATATCAGCTCTCAGCTCATTCCAGCCTTTCACAACACTTCCTCGTTTGTTACTCTGTCCTTCCATGCTATTTTCATCATTCCTCTCAAAAACCACATTTCTGCAAATTCATTTTGAAACACAGAAAACCTACAGCACAATACAGGCCCTTCAGCCCACAATACTGTGCCAAACATGTACTTACTTTAGAAATTACCTAAAGTTACCCATAGCCCTCTTATTTTTCTAAGCTCCATGTACCTATCCAAGAGTCTCTTAATTTTGCTCTGATATTGTCCAACATTCACTTCCATATGTTAGCGTGGAATGAACGTAGCACCACAACACTGAGATTGGTACCCATAGAAATGATGTTATTTTTTAGCATCTTGCTCAAACTCTCGAACGTGCATTTAGCAATCCCAATCCTCCTCCTAATTTCAACATCAGCCACACTATCGGAGGTTATCATGCTCCCGAAGTAACTGAACTTCCACGTTGGCTGAATTGTTTCCTTGTCCATGTTCAGCTTCTCATTTCTGTATTTCTTTCTTCTTTGTGACATCCACGACATTCGGTCATCCTGCAGTTGATGGTCACTCCTCTCTTTGTACTTTATAACTTTATCTGGTATTTCTTGGGACTTCTCTTTAGAATTAGCAACCAGCACTGTGTTGTCTGTGTATCATAGGTCGACGACCTACAGTCGGCACCTCAAAGAACTGAGTAAATGCAAACACTGTCTTCACAAATCACCCAAAAGTCACCCAGTAGGAAAAGAGACGGAATATCAGTATCCTTTCCCAGATCAACATCCCAGTCCCTGGGGTCCTGATTACATTAAATTGGTTCTAATCAGCAGGACACATCATTCACATGTATGCTGAATGGACAATGAACCAATCCATAAACGCTACCTCACTATTTTTGCTCCCATTTGTACTACTTTTCTAAGTTTTATATAAATCAGTATCAAACAATATGTGTGTTGGGTGGGAGGTCTGTCTCTACCAAAGTAGGTGTAGGATGCACCTTCCCTCTGCTAGCCTGCAGGTCACCATTGGGCAAAGTGTAGCACCTGCTTAGACTTCGACCAGGGTCACGTGAGGCCATGGGAATGGGACTGGGTGGTGGCTGGTCGTACGAGCAGTTGGTGCATATCACAAGTGTTGGTTATGTGACCACTCTCGCCAGGCGGACAATCTCTGAAGAGTATTGATAATGGCTGGAGTCACCTGTCTGGTAAAGACACTGCCCAGAAGAAGGCAATGGCAGATAGTTTCTTTTGAAAAATTTGCCAGGAACAATCATGGATATGGAAAGACCACGATCGCCCACGTCATACAACACGGCACATAATGACGACGATGATGATCAAACAATGGAACTGCAGAGATAACCTAAACAGTTTTAAATGTTCATTATACAAGAAATATCACCATAAATACATATTAACTGTGGACAATGTCTGAAAGAAAGCTATAGAATAACTAAGCTATCTGGTGTGTTAATAATATATTAGATTTAATATCTATCAATAGTTCCAGAAAAGTAATCAGTCTCGGCATCACTTCATTCACACCATAATCTCAATTTTCCAGTTGAATTCTTTGACTAAATGGGTATAAATTGAACTGAATTAACTGGGTCAAAGATCTGTCAGACCAATTCTCCATCTATCGTCCCATTCACCTGTACTACCACGATGTGAGGGGTGCCCATTTATATGTCCTCTTATGTAAGTGAACCAAAGTGACCCAGTGTCCTTTCTGGGATATCAGGAGTTCATGCAGGTACTCTTTTAAATGAAGTCCTTCAGATGTGATAGAAGTGATTGAAAAGTTTCAAGGCTGTTTCCACTCTTGAGTTGCAATTTAGCAGGAAAAATGGTGATACTTTGCTACCTGTATAACTACAGGTAATTTCTGAGGAGCTTCCCTGCCATAATATTTACAGTGCTACAGTAACACCAAAACTTTTTACTGTTAATGTCCTTGATTCACTTTCTGTCACTTGCTTACTGTACCCACATTGACTCTGACAACTTGCATTCGTTCCCCAATCACTCTACTTACTTGTGTCCTGTTAACAAACAGCACTGAAGTTTGAACAAAGAAATAACATTTTTATACAGAAATGAACTGGTTGTATACAAATACTGATCCATTAGAAACTCTGTGCATTTCTGAATCCCAAAATTTGCATAGTGGCAATGCAATAACTCAAGTTGAGTCTGATGTTCTCCTAAGGGTTTGTCTATTGGTGGATCCTCAAGTGGCTGTTGAAGCTGATCTGGGATCCACATATTCTGGTGCAGGAGTAAGAGATGGCTATGGGTAGTAGTTGGATCAGGTCTTTTAATTGTTTACTATATTTGTTAAATATGTACAGTATTGTGCAAAAGTCTCAGGTGCATATATATAATCTCGGGTGCCTAAGAGTTTTGCACTGTGGTGTAATAATTTTATGCATTGCACTGTACTCCTGTTGCCCAAAAAAAAAACAAATTTCATATCATATGTGAATGATGATAAACCTGATTCTGATCTGGGTCTCTGTTGTGGACTGAGAGTGGGAAGGGAGCAGGAAGAGGGGAATCATGGTTGGGAAAAGGGGAGGGAGCAGAAAGCACCAGAGAGACATTCTGTAATGATCAATAAAGCAATTGTTTGTAATCAAAAGACCTTGCCTGGTGTCTCAGGGCTGGGTGTGTCTACACCCCCACCATTCTCCCTCCAACTTCTGGCATTCCTTCCCTGCCACCTGTCCCACATCCCTCCCGTGGCACTCCACCCTCTCCATTCCCAGTATCCTTTGCTCCCACCAGTTATACAAACTCGCTCTCCTGTCCACATTGGCAAATACAGAACCATGCATACAGACACCCTAGCTGTATGTGTGTGTGTGTATATATATATATGTTTGTGTGTGTGTGTGTGTGTGTGTGTGTGTATCTACGACTTTCCACAGTACTGTATTATATTTAAGTGCCAATCATAATCAAAATTTCAGGTGCTATTGACAAATAAAAACTGCGTGTTAAAGGCCAATAATACTTGAGAATTAGTAAAATAACTGTCCAATAGTAAGTGTTGCCCAGGAATTCCTTATTTGCATCTTTATCTTGTCTTGGTATACTTGGTGACCTTGGATCCCAGACTTGAACAAAAAGGCTGTACAAGAGATCGGCATTTAAGGACCGTGTTCAGACTGGGTGACTGCACTATGCTCTCCATCACTATCATCTTAACTGTTGCCTTAGTGAACATTCACACATGGAAAGGCTGTGTGCAAAGTGTCTGCGTCTCGCTCCGTTAGCACACCATTTTAACCCTTGCTTTGTCACAGCACCTACCTACCCCACTCAGGAATAGTCTGTCTATCACATATGGACACCTTCCATGTGTGGTGAGGATATTAGCTGAAAACAGGTGTAATAATACCCAAATAACCATTGGAATATATATATATGCAACATGATGGCATGCTGAAGATTAAATGGCTGCTATCTTGTACAGACTGGAAATATTCAGCGGCGCAGACAAGCTTACAGGCTAAGAAATGAAAATAAATGGCTGGAATCACCCAGCAGGTCAAGCAGCGTCCATGGAAAGAGTAATAGTGTCAACATTTAAGGTCAAAGGTCCTTCACCAAAACTGGCAAAGGGTATTCAATGTAAAGCATCATTTTTGATTCCTTTTCTACAGGCACTGCCTGACCCATTGAATGTATCCAACATTTTCTGTTTGTATTTCAGAATTTTCAGTTTTTTATGTTTCGAAAGAGAAAATTAATGTCTTTTATACTTACACAACCTTTTTCCAGAAGTGTGCTGAAATTGATGCTTAATGTGTAATCTTAATACGTAAATTTCTCAATGTTACCACTAGGAAAAATTTGGAAATCTTTCCATGGATATTTTTTGTTATAAATTACATCACTGTATAAATAAATTATAAATCAGAATAGCGGGCCGTCCATTTAGAATGGAGATGAGGAGGAATTTCTTTAGCCAGAGGATGGTGAATCTGTGCCATTCATTGCCAAAGGTGGCTGTGGAGGCCAAGTCATTGGGTGCATTTCAGATGGAGGCTGGTAAGGTCTTGATTAGTCAGGTCATGAAGGGTTACAGGAAGAAAGCAGGAGATTGGGGCTGAAAGAGAAATGGATCAGCCACGATGAAAGGGCGGAGCAGAGTCAATGGGCCAAATAGCCTAATTCTGCTCCTTTGTCTCATGGTCTCATCAATAGCTTTATATCTAACATCTTTCGGTACATTTACTTTTTTTTGATTCTGTATGATGTAAGTGTACTCGATGTTTCTGTGGTATTTAAAATTTGCATTGCACATAGGAAGGATACAAGACATCTAGCAGCTATACAGAGTCATAGAGACATAGAACACTACAGCACAGAAACAGTCCCTTCTGCCCATCTAGACTGTGCTGAACCATTAATCTGCCTCATCCCATCACCCTGCACCTGAATCCAAACTTCTCTTATCCCATGTTGAAATCGACTTCATGTCCACCACATGTGCTGCCAGCTCATTCCATACTCTCACCTTCCTTGAGTGAAGAAGCTTCCCCTAAGGTTCCCCTCAAATTTTTCATTTTTCATCCTTAACACATGACCTCTAATTGTAGTCGCATCCAACCTCAGTGGAAAAAGCCTGCTTACTTTACCCCATCTATACCCTTCATAATTTTGTAATCCTCTATCAAGTCTCCCCTCAATATTCAATATTCTAGGCAATAAAGTTCGAACCTATTCAAACTTCCCCTATAACTCAGGTCCTCAAGTCCTGTAACATCCTTGTAAATTTTCTCTGTACTCTTTCAAACTTATTAATATCTTTCCTGTAGGTAGGTGACCGCAAATGCACACAATACTCCAAATCAAGCCTCACAACTTCAATATAATATCTCAACTCCTGTACTCAATACATTGATTTATGAAGGTCAAGGAGTCAAAAGCTTTCTTTACAACCCTATCTACCTGTGATGCCACTTTGAAGAAATTATGACTCTGTTCTACCACACTCCTCAGTTCCCTACCGTTCACTGTGTAAGACCTACCCTGGTTGGTCCTCCCAAAGTGCAACACTTCACACTTGTCTGCATTAAATTCCATCTGCCATTTTTCAGGCTAATTTTCCAGCTCACTCAGATCCTGCTTCAAGCTTTGACAGTCTTCCTTGCTGTCCTCCAACCTTGGTGTCATACACAAATTTTCTGATCCACTTTACCACATTATCATCCAGGTCGTTGATATATATGACAAACAACAATGGGCCCAGCACTGATCCCTGTGACACACGGCTAGCCACAGCCCTCCAGTCAGAGAGGCAACTATCTGCAACCACGCTCTGGCTTCTTCCTTAAAGTCAATGTCTAATCCAATTTACTACCTCATCCTGAACGCCTAGTGACTGAACTTTCTTGACAAACCTCCCATGCGGGACCCTGCCAAATGTCTTACTGAAGTCCATGTAGACAACATCCACTGCCTTCCCTTTATCAATTTTCCTGTAACTTACTCAAAAAGCTCTATAAGATTGGTTAGACATGACTTACCACATCCTCTGGCGTCTCACCCGTGGCGAAGGATGTTTTAAATATCTGCGCTAGGGCCCCTGCAACTTCTGTGCCAGCCTCCCTCAGGGTCTGAGAGAACACCATGTCAGGCCCTGGGGGTTTATCCACCCTAATTTGCCTCAAGGCATTAAGCACCTCCTCCTCTGTAATCTGTACAGGGTCCATGATCCTACTACAGCTTTGTCTCACTCGATAGACTCTGTGTCCAGCTCCTGAGCAAATACAGCTGTAAAAAAATCCACTTAAGATCCCCCCCCCACCCCCGTCTCTTCTGGCTCCAGCGTAGATTACACTCCGATCCTCCAGAGGACTAATTCTGTTCCTTACTATCATTTCACTCCTTCTTCTAGATGAGCTGCCGACTACGGCTGATAAGCCCCATCTGCCCAAAGCGACTGGGTTTAAGGTACCAGTAACCTGCCTTTGCCCCCTCTCCGGTCAGTAGAAACGGTTCTGCCAGATGTGGTAGCTAAGCCACATGTGAAGGCCAGGAGCTGCACTTGGCTGCCAGAGGCTGTTTGAGGCACACACCCATTGGAGCACTTAATAGGTAGTGGGAGCTTGTCTCCATTACCACCTCTTCCTTTCAACCTTAAACAGTAAGGTTGTGTTCATGGATTCATGGACTGTTCAGAAATCTGATGACAGAGGGGAAAAGGTTGTTCCTAAAACACTGAGTATGTGTCTTCAGCCTCGTGTGCCTCCTCCCTGATGGTCAATGAGAAGGTGATAAAATCCTTCACAACAAGCTTCACTAGCAGTGAGAAAGAACACAATTAGATAGGAACAAAGAGCAAGAAAAGATCATAAACCCCAGTCAGAAGATATCATCCTTTCTTTTTTCCTTCCCAAGTACTAAAGCCTTTCTTCTACATTTGAGGAAATAAAAGTTGCTTGAATGAACAGATTCTCTCTCCTTTATCATCTGAACGTCATAGAATTCAGTGCATAAACATGTTCTTGCATTTTGCACATGTATGGTTTTATAATTCATGAAGGCAATGCAAGCATTATTGGAACACCAGCTCTTAATGCCCACCCTTGAGAAGATGATAATGAGAGCTGTCTTCTTGAATGGTTTGCATGTCTAGTTACATTAGATGGTGAAGTGTTTGGTACCCAAAAAGATGTAAATCAGCCTTGCGCCTGACATTATAATGGAAGGAATGTGATTAATGTAGCAGCTGAAGTTGATGTAGTCATGGCCCTGCCCCGAGGAAATATTACAGTAATGCCTTCGGCTGATAAGATTCTTAAGGTATAGTGGCTGTGAGAGCCAATTTTTAATCGCATGGGACAGTAGCAGAGCTAACCAAAGACCAGCATCACTTTCCATATTTGCTGCCTGACCTGCTGAGTTCCCTCAGCATTCCGTGTGTGTTGCTCTGGATTTCCAGCATCTGCAGAATCCCTTGTGTTTGATGACAGGGTTGGAGTTTGACTTGAACCTATAAAGGTGCCACTGGGCTCCCTGCACTGACTTGGCAGGCGTTCACAAATCACTTTTTAATCACTCTTACAAGAAAGGAACCATTTTGCAGGAAGTAGATTCAGACAAAGCTTTTCTTGTAATATGCAATCCTTTATGCTTGTAATAATGTTCCCTTACAGTAATTCTGGCTCTACTCAACTGTACAGCAAAATTCAACACCAGGTCCTATTTCAAAAGCCCAAGTTTATTTTACCCACTCCTACTTTGTATCTTTAGACCAAAATCCTTGAAATTCTTGATAACCTTGAGGAACATTTTACCAGATTATTGACAGTTAAGTGCCACAGCTTCAACAAGTGCAATGAAAATATTAAGTATTTAAAATAAATCTGCTGCTGTGTTTTTTTAATTTAAATTTTTCATTTCTTTTGTCTTCTGTAACAGGACCTTACTGACAACTTGTCCCATTATTGGCCAAGTCTAACCAACTATAAGACTTTCAAGTTTTGGTAAGTAGCGCGGAATTAGACAATCTGATTCTAAGTTGGTGATTTCCCAGTCGTATTCCTTAAGGCTTTTTTTGGAAGGATCTTCGGTCCTACTTTTACCATTTGTCAAGAAGACAGTCATGGGACTAATGGACATCCATTTAGAACAGAGCTGAGAAGGAATTTCTTTAGCCAGCAGGTGGTGAATCTATGGAATTCATTGCCGCAGATGGCTTTGGAGGTCAAGTCATTGAGTCGATTTAAAGTGGAGGTCGATAGATCCTTGATTAATCAGGGCATCGAAGGTTACAGGGAGAAGGCAGGAGAATGGGGTTGAGAGGGAAGATAAATCAGACTAGATGGGCTGAATGGCCTAATTCTACTCCAACACCTTATGGTCTTATGGAATTAGGATCTTGGATGGAATATTAGGAAAATGGAAGCCTTTGATCTTCTTAACATATCATTTGGGGACTGATTACAAAGTAACTCTGACACTGTAAACCTCATGAGTTTCAACTGTTGTGTGATATAATAAACAGCAGGAAAAGGTAAAACATTGTAAATGATAAATAAAATGTCATAGTTCTGACTGATAATTTATCAGATATGTGTTTCTGTTATGGGATGAGAGCCAATAGATTTTTGGGAAAATAAAAATCATGGTTTCAGAATTAATCACCCTGTTGTGTGTGAGCTGTTACTCCTGTTTTTGTTTGTTTGTTATGTGTCGTGTCATATGACGTCTGCGATCCTGGTCTTTCCAAATAATTCTGCTTCTACAAGTTTTTCTGCAGAAGTGGTTTGCCATTGCCTTCTTCTGGGCAGTGTCTTTACAAGACAGGTGACCCCAGCCATTATCAATACTCTTCAGAGATCGTCTGCCTGGTGTCAGTGGTCACATAACCAGGACTTGTGATATGCACCAGCTGCTCATACGACTATCCACCACCGGCTCCCCTGTCTTCACATGACCCTGATCGGGGGCTAAATAGGTGCTACACCTTGTCCAAGAGTGACCTACAGGCTAGCAGAGGTAAAGAGCACCTTATACCTCTTTTGGTAGAGATGTAGCTCCACCCCACCACCCATCTCTTGTATTACTATACCTAAATATTAACTGAGGTAGATTCAGGCAAATTCAAATCTCCCTAGACCAACTATTTTTCAAAAAACTATTTGTCAGATATGGTGCTGAAGGAGTTATGGGGTTAAAGATAATATTTGCCCTATATAGCTAAACTTAGTCTTATAATGAGTTTTGTGCTGAATGTTTGTTCCTTGTCTTTGAGGTTCTTATAAGGTCATAAAGAAGTACAGCACAGAAACAGGCCCTTCAGGCCATCTAGTATTTGGTGAACCATTTAAACCACCTACTCCCATCGAGCTGCATCAGGACCATTGCCCTCTATATGCCTACCATCAATGTACCTATCCAAGCTTCACTTAAATGTTGAAATCAAGCTTGCATGCACCACTTGTTCCACAATCTCATGCCCTCTGAGTGAAGAAGTTTCCCCTCATGTTCCCCTTAAATATTTCACCTTTCATCCTTAATCCATGACCTCTGGTTGTAGTCCCAGCCAACCTCAGTGGAAAGCACCTGCTTGCATTAACCCTATCTATACCCCTCATAATTTTGCATACCTGTATTAAATCTCCTCTCAGTCTTCCATGTTCTAAGTAATAAAATCCAAACCAATTCAATCTTTTCTTATAACTTGCTGCTCCAGACCTGGCAACATCCTTGTAAATTTCCTCCGTACTCTTCCAACCTTGTTTCCATCTTTCCTATATGTAGATGAACAAAACTGCAGACAATACTCCAAATTAGGCCTCACCAACATCTTATATAACTTTAACATAACATCCCATCTCCTGCACTCAGTACTTTGATTTATGAAGGCCAATGTGCCAAAAGCTTTCTTTACAACTCTATCTACCTGTGATGCCACTATCAACATATTATGGACCTGTATTCCCAGATCCCTTTGTCTACTATACTCCTCAATGCCCTACCATTCACTGTGTAAGACCTACCTTGGTTGGTCCTACTGAAGTGCAAAACCTCATATTTTTCCGCATTAAATTCCATCTGCTATTTTTCAGCCCATTTTCCCAGCTGATTCTGATCCCTCTGCAAGCCATGATAGCCTTCCTTACTGTCCACTACACCCCCAATCTTGGTGTCATCCGCAAATTTGCTGATCCAGATAACCACATTATCATCCAGGTCATTGATATAGATGACAAACAACTCCAGCACTCCACAAGTCTGATCTGATTATTGTTGTTTCCAATAAATTAATGTTCACCATTCAGCAGGAAATTCTTGAACACAGCTGTAAATGTTGCAACTGAATAATATTGAAAAGCAGACTGATGAATGCAAATAGGGTCCTTGGAATGCATATAGGTTTAGAGTCCTCCCAGGTCCTCCATAATGTGGACGTGCACACACACACACGTTTTCATGTCACACGTTTTCATCCTTTCACACATTCTAGGCTTGGCTAAACAAAGGCACATACTACTCACATCATAAGCTTTATTTGGGAACTGTAGTGGTTTAAGGTAACCAGCTTCAGCCATTGGTTAGGTGTTGGTCATCTTGCGATAAGTTCCATTCTACCTTCCTTAAGTTGTTCCACAGTTTAGTACTCTATATCCCCACTGGGGTGGCGGGGTGGAGGTTCAATGGTTTCATTTGATACCAGAGAATGTGTACTGTGTACAACCCGAAATTCTTACTCCTCACAGACAACCACGAAAGAGAGAGAGAAAAAACCCAAACAATGAATGACAGAAAAATGTTAGAACCCCAAAGCCCCCCACCCCCTCCCATGCGCAAGCAGCAGCAAAAACTACTTCCCTCTGCTATCCTGCAGGTCACCTTCGGGCAAGGAGTAGCAGCTGCTTAGCACCCCCCCCCCAATCAGGGTCACGTGGAGCCGTGGGAGCAGGTGGTGGTGGATGGCCGTATGAGCAGCCGGTGCAGATCACCAGTCCTGGTTATGTGACCTCTGACACCAGGCAGGCAATCTCCGAAGAGTATTGATAATGGCTGGCGGGGGGGGGGGGGTTCACCCATTTTGTAAAGACACTTCCCAGAAAAAGGCGATGGCAAACCACTTCTATAGAAAAATTTGCCAAGAAAAAATCATGGTCATGGAAAGACTATGATTGCCCACATTGTACGACATGCCACATGCCAGGGAGAGTAAGAGTTCGGCATGGACTAGAAGGGGCAAGATGGCCTGTTTCCGTGCTGTAATTGCTATATGGTTATCTGGTTATATGATGATGATGATGACGATGATCACCTCATGTCTATTTTCACAAATCCCCTCAAACCTTGGCTTCCATATCTCTACACATCTTCTATTCTTCCCACTTATCAACTACTACACCAGAAATCTCTGACCTATTGATCACCTCCTAGGTCCTTTGACTAGAATCTCACTATTGAAGGGCCTGAAAGAAATCTGGGGCATGCCATCCTCTGCAGAGTACTACTTGGACACATTACCCAGTGGGAAAGACATCTCAGCCCATTGTGTGTCCATACAATTCTCAGCAACTTCTCCTATGATCGGATTCCTCTTGTTTGCAAGACTGAGGAGAAAAATCCTAGCATGCTCAAGACTATGTTACATTTTGCGTTGCCCTTAATTTTGGATAAGACAATCACAAAGTTTGAAAACTAAATAAATTATTTTGTACTTAGACATATTTTCCTGTAATCTGCTTCTAAAGTAAAGCTGGACCATATTGGTTTGGCTCGTCGCACAGGAACTGAGCCTTACACAGAGCATAAATAAAACAGCAGATATAGAGAAGTTAACTATCTGAGTTTCCAGAAATGTCAGGCTTTTGGAAAATCCTGGCTTTAGGACGGCCAAAAATTGGAGAATAGGTCTGTTATGGGAACTGCCTTATGCTCTGTGATTAAGCCATTTCTGTGATGTAAGTACAAAATATTCTGTTTTTAAAAATTTATATTTAGAGATACAGAGTGCTAACGTGTCTCTCTGGCCCAACGAGCCCACGCTGCCCAATCACACCCATGTGACCAATTAACCTCCTAAGCCGTACGTCTTTGGAGTATGGGAGCCACCAAGGACGTCTGGAGGAAACCCACACGGTCACAGGGAGAATGTATGAACTCATTATAGTCAGTGGCCGGAATTGGATCTGAATGGCTGGTGCTGTGATAGTGTTACGTTACCCACTTCACTACCGTGACACCTTCTCCCGGCCCCCCCCCACCCCTCATTTCAGAAGGAGAAACATCCCTTTCGTTTCGGAAGGAGCTTCTTTATCTAAAGGAGCAAGAGTGTAGAACTTGCTGCCCTGGGGAATAGCTGAGGTAAATGCTATGAAAATGTTTGATAAGTAACTAGATATGAACAAAGGACTGAAGTGTAAGGAGGGCCTTGCTGTTAGACTTGACCAGGGAGACTGGGAGGAGGCCCATTTAGAGCAGAAACACCTGATTAGTTTGAATGAACTGTCCCTGTGCGGCAAAGTCTGTGCAATTGATTGCCTTCAATGGTGTATCAGATCAATATTGTGTGTAATTTATCTCATGTTAGATGGGTACCTGATACTGCAGGATGGTGTAGAGTTTCTGCTCCCTGCTGAAATTACTTGTCTATACTAATCCAAGGTTAAACTTAAAATTAAATCTGCAATACAATTTGAAAAAAAAACCCAAGCAATGATGGAACCCTTCATTCCACCAGTAAATTGTAAAGATTTATTTCCCAAGAATGGGACCTTCCAGCACTTTAAGCCACGCTGCCCAGCAACCCTCGATTTAATCCTGACCTAAGCAGAGGACAATTTACAAGGACCGATAACCTACTAAACGGTACATCTTTGGACTGTGAGAGTAAACTGAGCACCCAGAGAAAACCCGCTCATTCCACGGGGAGGACGTAAAACTCCTCACAGTTGACAGAGGAATTGAACCCAGAGCTCTAACTGTAACAGCTGAGCTGTAATAGCTTTGCGCTAAGCACGGTGCTCCCATGTTCACCTTCACCCGTAACTGTAAAAGAACAGCAGAGACAATCAAAGCTGTTTGATCGGATACAGACGTACCGGATTTGTTCCTTTTCTCAATGTTGGATGTGCTGATTTTTGTTTTGTTTCTATTCACAGTGGTTCTTGTTATGGTGCATTGATTTTTCTCACATGTTACAGGGCAAACGAATGGAGCAAGCATGGTACCTGTGCAGCTTGTGCTGACAGCATGTCCACTCCACACAAATACTTCAGCCGTGCACTCCAGCTCCGGATGAAGTTTACCATCAATAAGTGAGTTATTTTCTCATTTTAACAAGTAGTACACAATACAGGCCATCCCCAGGTCATGAATGGGTTCCTTTTGCGCACAAGCTGAATTTGTCCAGGTCAGAAAATACAAAAAAAATCACTCAATATGGTAACCATACTGCCAAAGTAACATAATAAATAATAGACAATAGGTGCAGGAGTAGGCCATTCAGCCCTTCGAGCCAGCACCGCTATTCACTGTGATCATAGCTGATCATCCACAATCAGTATCCAGTTCCTGCCTTATCCCCATAACCTTTGATTCCACTATCTTTAAGAGCTCTATCCATCTCTTTCTTGAAATCATCCAGAGACTTGGCCTCTACAGCCTTCTGGGGCAGAGCATTCCATATATCCACCACTCTCTGGGTGAAAAAGTTTTTCCTCAACTCCGTTCTAAATGGCCTACTCCTTATTCTTAAACTGTGGCCTCTGGTTCTGGACTCACCCATCAGTGGGAACATGCTTCCTGCCTCCAGCGTATCCAATCCCTTAATAATCTTATATGTTTCAATAAGATCCCCTTCTCAGCCTTCTAAATTCCAGAGTATACAAGCCCAGTCGCTCCAATCTTTCGACATATGACAGTCCCTCCATCCCGGGAATTAACCTTGTGAACCTACGCTGCACTCCCTCAATAGCAAGAATGTCCTTCCTTTTGTGCACGATCTGAATTTGTCCAGGTCAGAAAATACAAAAAAAAAATCACTCAATATATCACTCATACTGCCAAAGTAACATAATGAATAATGTTGATCAGGGCCAAGTAACATGAACGTTTATTGTAACACGCACAAAATGTAGGAGGAACTCAGCAGGTCAGACAGCACCTACGGAAAGGAATAAAGAGTTTACATTTCATCGACTCTTTATTCCTTTCTGTAGAAAGCCTCAAAAAGGCGGTGTCCATCATTTAGGACCCCTTCACCCTGGACATGCTTTCGTCTCATTGCTACCATCAAGAAGGAGGTACAGAAGCCTGAAGACACACACTCAGCGATTCAGGAACAGCTTCTTCCCCTCTGCTCTCAGATTTCTGGGTGGACATTGAACCCGTGAGCCCTCTACTTTTTTTGCACTACTTACTTTGTTTAACTTCATATATATCTATATGGTTGAGCTGAGTTGTCCTCCAGACTTGGCAATTTACTCGATTGAGAATTATATGAAGGCCAAGCACTCAGAGGAGACGCCACCACCAACAGCGCACTGATGCTGTCTCTTGGCATGGTGACGAAACATTTTCAAGTAAATTGCCAAGTTTAGAGAACAACTCTATGCAACCATCAACCACCCAAGCTACACGTTTTCTGAATTTCACGACGTGTGCCAGCGATATCAAACCTGATTCTGAAATGCTGCCTGATCTGCTGAGTTCCTGTAGCGTTTTGTGTGTATTACTCTGGATTTCCAGCATCTGCAGAATCTCTTGTGTCGAACGTCTATGGATTGTCTTCCGGTGCCCAACTAGAATGGTACAAGATCAGGATATTTCATGCTCAGCGGCTGGTTTTGATGGGCTTGAAGTATCAGTGGTTGTTAAATTGCGTAACACCCTATCGTTGCACAAGGATTACCAGAAACAATCGCTTGTCAATTTCCAAAGCAACTTCAAAGTTCAAAGTTTAAAGTAAATTTTACATCAAAGTGCATATATGTCACCATAATACAACCCTGAAATTCATTTTCTTGCAGGCACACTCAGTAAATCTATAGAATAACAACCATAACAGAGTGAATCAAAGATCACCCAACTAGGGAGTTCAACCAGAGTGCAGAAGAGAGCAAACTGTGCAAATACAAAAAGAGGAAATAATAATAAATAGATAAGCAGCCAGCACATCATTCTGCATAACTTCCACATTCTCCAATGGGATACCACTACCAAGTCCATCTTTCCATCTCCCCCACCCCACTCACCCCACTTCCCACAGGGATCTCTTTCTATGCCACTCCATTGTCCATTTGTTCCTACCCACTGATCTCCCTCCTGGCACTTATCCTTGCAAATGGATCAAGTGCTACACCTGCCCCTACACCTCCTCCCTCACTACCATTCAGGGCCCCAAACGGTCCTTATAGGTGAGGCAACACTTCGCCAGTGAGACCATTGGGGTCATATACTGTGTCCAGTGCTCCCGGTGTGGCCTCCTGTATATCAGTGAGACCCAACGTAGATTACAAGACCGCATTGCCGAGCACCTGGCGGAAAGAGCGTAGAAAAAGTGTGATCTCCCGGTGGCCGCTCATTTTCATTTTACTTCCCATTCCCATTCTGACATGCTTATCCATGGCCTTCTTTACTATCGCAATGAGGCCACACTCAGGTTGGAGGAACAACACCTGGGTAGCCTCCAACCTGATGGCAGAAAAACATTGATTCCTCAAACTTCTTGTAATGGCCCGTCTCCTCATCTCCTTCACCATTCCCCATTCACATTTCCCTCTCGCACTTTATCTCCTGATCTACCCATCACCTCCCTCTGGTGCTCCACCCCCATCCCTTTCTTCCATGGCCTTCTGTCTTCTCCTCTCAGACGCCCCCTTCCCTTGCCCTGTATCTCCTTCACCAATCGACTTTCCAGCTCTTCACTTCCATCCCCTACCCCACCCAGTTTCACCTATCTCCTTGTGTTCCTTCCTCCCCTCCCCCTCCCCCTCACCCCACCTTCTTACTCCGACCTTGAGGAAGTCCTAATGAAGGTTTCAGCCCAAACCATCAACTGTTTACTTGTTTCCACAGATGCTGCCTGGCCTGCTGAGTTCCTCCAGCATTTTGTGTATGTGGCTTTTTTTTTCTGTAAAACTGGTTCTCATTTGAACTCAATAAAACCTAAAGGGAACTTGTTCTTATGCACAGCTGTTGATAAATCAGGCAATTGTAATGCAGGGAGGACCTGCAGCTGGTTTGAAAAAGCAGATTTCATGCACATGCAGAATATTTGGATATATCAGAACCAAACCATTTAATGCTATTTACTGCCTTTTCACTCTTTACACAGGGGCTCCCAATCTGGGGTCCAAGGACTCCTCAGTTAATGGTAGGGGTCCATGGCATTAAAAAAAAAGGGTTGGGAAGCCTTGATTTAGCAGGAAGCTGACATTGTTTCGTCTCACAAGCCCTGAGGCAAGATACAATATACTGGAAATAATTTGATTAGCGTTGAATTGTGTGTGGTGCTAGTATATCACTAGCATCAAAATCTAAAATTTCCTGATTGAAGTATCTTACCCATATAAAGAAGCTGCATCTCACTTCAGACTGAAATATCCGGCAACTCGGTCTGAGACCACAACACCTGGCTGAAGGCAAAGCAAGGCAAAGAAAATACCACCTCCGTATCTATATTAAGGCCCATTAGAATTTAGTATGTTTCAATAGGAAACCTCTCATTCTTCTCAATACAAGATGGTATAGAGCCACTCAGCTTATCCTTTCTTGTAACAGAACAAACTGCTCAGCCTTTTCTCTGTATATCAGTCCCTTTATCTTAAAAACTATCCTACTGATTCTGCTTGGTGAGTGAACCACTAATATAAATATATCATGACCATAAAATATAGGTCATTTGGCCCGTGGAGTCTGCTCCGCCATTTCATCATGGCGGATCCATTTCCCTCTCAGCCCCATCTCCTGCCTTCCTTAATGCCCTGACTAATCAAGAATCTATCAGCCTCTGCCTTAACTATACCCAATGACTTGGCCCCCATAGCCACCTGCGGCAACAAGCTTCAGAGATTCACCACACTCTGGCTAAAGAAATTCATCCTCATCTCTGTTGTAAAGGGGCATCCTGCTTTTCTGAGGTTGCACCCTCTGGCCATAGAAACATCCTCTCCACATCCACTCTACTGAGGCCTTTCGATATTCAATAAGTTTCAATGAGAACCACCCCCATCATTCTTCTGAATTCCAGTGATTACAGTCCCAGAGCCCTCAATCGGTCTTCATATGGTAACCCTTTCATTACCAGAATCATTTTCGTGAATCTTCTTTGAACCCCCTCCAGTTTCACCCACATCCTTTCTGAGATGAGGGGCTCAAAACTGCTCACAATACTCCAAGTGAGGCCTCACCAGTGCTTTATAAACTTGCAAAATTAAGGCATCCATTAGTCTTGCGAGACCATGGATCTGCGCCTGGAAAGTCTTCACTCTCCAGGGCGCAGGCCTGGGCAAAGTTGTATGGAAGACCAGCAGTTGCCCATGCTGCAAGTCTCCCCTCTCCACGACACCAATGTTGTCCAAGGGAAGGGCATTAGGACCCATACAGCTTGGCACCAGTGTCGTCGCAGTGCAATGTGTGATTAAGTGCCTTGCTCAAGGACACAACACGTTCCCTTGGGTGGGGCTCGAACTCACGATCTTCAGGTCGCTAGTCCAATGCCTTAACCACGTGCCCACGCTACTTGCAACATTACACACTTGCTTTTATATTCAAGTCCTCTTGAAATGAATTCGAACATCACATTTGCCTTTCTCACCACTGGATCCTGATGGTTTTGTGATCCAGAAGTTCTTTGAAAGTCAAGAATGAGGCATAAAGCTCATTGCTGGCAGTTTGATTAAGTGGTACATGAATGAAGGACAAATTAGTCATGGTCATCTCATACTCACACCAGAGATAACAAAAATCCAGTGATAACAATTAACCTGTAAAATAGCCAGATTCAAGTGATGTGACACCTTCTACAGAAAACTGAGAAGTTTCTAGAAAGATACAGAAACTGCACAGTAATTACTGGAAAAATTAATTGAACTATTATACATATAATCCAAGTCCATTTTATTAGGTACAGGAGTGAAATCCAGTGTGGTCTTCCAATGCTATGGCCATCCACTTCAAGTTTTGACATGTTACGTGTTCAGAGATGCTCTTGTGCATGCCACAACTGTAATATGTGAATATTTCTGTTACTGTCACCTTCCTGTCGGCTTGAACCAGCCTGGCCATTCTCCTTTGACCTCTCTCATTAGCAAGGTGTTTTCACCCACAGAACTGACACTCACTGCATTTTCCTTTGAATTTCTCACCATTCTCTATGAAATCCCAGGAGACCAGCAGTTTCTGAGATACTCAAACCACCCCATCTGGCACCAACAATCGTTCCATAGTCAAAGTCACTTAGATCACATTTCTTCCCCATTCTGATGTTTGGTCTGAATACAACTGAACCTCTTGACCATGTCGGCATGCTTTTATGCATTGAGTTGCGGTCACATGATTGGCTGATTAGATATCTGCATTAATGAGCAGGTGTACTTAGTAACTTGGCCACTGAGTGTAAATAGGTGATTGAACAGGCAAGCACTGCTTTATCATTTCCTGTCAGATACTCCTGTACCTTGCATCAATTTATGTATGTACATGCAATCAGTCTATGTATGTAACCTGATGTTATGTATTTATATTTATTGTGTTTTTAATGCTGCATGGGATCCGGAGTAACAATCATTTTTACTCATGTACTGAAGAATAGCAATAAACAATTTTGAATCTTGAAGCACAGGAAAGTTAAACTACAGGAAAAATAACAATACGATACCGCATTCCAACACCTTTTACTTTATTGAACTCGTCATGGAAATTCACATACATGATATCCACTGGTTCCCCTTTCTCCATCCTGTTTGCTACATCCTCAAAGAACCTGAGCAAACCTATCAAAAAACACTATTTCCTTTATATAATATTATGGAAAATGACAACTGAAGCATTCCCTACCTTCACAGGCACCTCTTTCAAAACTTCAGAGTCGGGTCCAATGTCACTGGCATCTCTCGTTAAATGAGTTATTTTGTGGCAGCAGTACATTGCAACATATAATGATAAAAACTATATATATATATACATACACACACACACAGAGACATACACACACAAACACTTATTGTAATTTATACATATTTCTTTTAATTAAGAAAGCAGCAAATAAAAGGGAAAAACCATGAGGCAGAGTTCATGGGTTCATTGTTCATTCAGGAATCGGAAGGTGGAGGGGAAGAAGCTGTTCCAGAAATATTGAGTGTGTCTCTTTAGGCTCCTGTACCTCCTCCCTGATGATGGCAATGAAAAGAGGGCATGTCCTGGGTGATCATCATTATGCGCCGTGTCAGATGATGTGGGCGATCGTGGTCTTTCCAGGACTATGGTTGTTCTTGGTAAATTCTTCCACAGAAGTGGTTTGCCATTGCCTTCTTCTGGGCAGTGTCATTACAAGACAGGTGACCCCAGCCATTTTCAATATTCTTCAGATTTTGTCTGCCTGGCGTCAGTGGTCGCATAACCAGGACTTGTGATCTGCACCAGCTGCTCATACGACCATCCACCACCTGCTCCCGTGGATTCACGTGACCCTGATCGGGGGCTAGGCAGGTGCTACACCTTGCCCAAGGGTGAATTGCAGGCTAGCAGAGGGACAGAGCACCTTACACCTCCTTTGGTAGAGACATAGCTCCACCCTGCCACTCATTCCGGGAGCTGGGTGAATTTGCAACTTTTCCAGCTTTTTCTGATCCTGTGCAGTGGCCCCTCCATAGCAAATAGTGATGTAACCAGTTAGAATGTTTTGCAGGGTACATCTGTAGAAATGTGCGAGTGTTTTGAAAGTGTGTAGAGGTTTTCCTTGGGCTGCATGCTTTCAGGTGCTGTGGATTTATGGTTTTCAGTCCTCTTCATTTCTCCTGTTTCTAATAAAGGCAGCTGAGACTGAATTATGAGACAAAATTCTCTCTCTGTTTTTGTTACATTCCGAGCATAAACCCAGTGATCACGGTCTCAATGCCATTGATCGGAAATAATCCCCACAATTCTAGTCATGCAGCGGACACAGTGCTTAGTTCATCTGTGACTGGACTGCAGCAGCGTTATGCAGGGAAATCAATTGGCTGCACCAGTGTTGATTTGGTGTGTCATATTAAAGAGGGAGAATACTTATGCAATCAATTATTTTGTGTTTTATATTTGTAATTAATTTAGATCACTTTGTCGAGATCTGTTTTCAGGAGAGTAATTTTCTGTTGAACAGTGTGAAAAAAAGGCCAAATTAAATCCACTGTGATTAAATGTTGGAAAACAATAAAACATGAAAACTTCCGGGGGGGGGTGAATACTTTTTATAGGCAGGAGGTAATCACAGAGAAGTGATAAGAGTTTGCATTGTCTGACTGTGCTGCGTCTGATCCAGGAGCATGGTGAGATTGGGTCAGAACTGAGACCTCACAAGGTGTGTCTGACAGAGCTGCACACAACCTTCACCTTCCGTGTAATCTCTTGCGTTTAGCTAGAAAGGTCTGCCAATTGGCGACCATCATATTGTGCATCTACAAAGGCTTTGCCATCGAGATTCGAGATTGTTTAATGTCGGTTCCAGTACACAAGTGAAAAGAGATCTAAATAGTTGCTCAGGATCCAATGCAGCACAAAAAAACACACAATAAGAGAAAGAACACACTAATAATACTAAAACATAGAACATAAGAGAGTACAGCACAGGAACAGGCCATTCAGCCCACAATGTTGTGCTGAACCAGATAAAAAGCAAATCAAAAACACCCAAACACTAATCCCTCCTACCTACACAATGTTCATATCCCTCCACCTTCCTCACATCCGTGTGCCTATCTAAATGTCTCTTAAAAGCCTCTAAATTATTTGCCTCTACCACCAAACCAAGCAGCACATTCCAGGCATCCACCACCCTCTGGGTAAAAAATGTACCCCTCACATCCCCCTTGAACCTACCCCCTCTCACCTTCAATGCATGCCCTCTCGTGTTAGACATTTCAACCCTGGGAAACTGATGCTCCCTGTCTCTCATTATGCCTCTCATAATCTTGTAAACCTCTCTCAGATCTCCCCTCAGCCTCTGACGCTCCAGAGAAAACAACCCAGATTTGTCCAGCCTCTCGTGATAGCACACAATAAAACACAGACAATAAACATAAGATAGATTATATATATAGATAGATTGATTGTCTGTCCATAAAGTAATTCTAGGCTATACATAAGGTGACTGACGGGAAATAACTTACAACACATCACAATCTTCATCCTGATCTAACTATTCTGGGGCAGATAGGTTCAATGGTTAACAGTTCTGGTGAACACCATACCAGATTTCCCATTCCCATGCCCGGCACCAAGTGATGGATTGGGTTGGCCCGTGACACAAATCCTTCGAGCTTCCCTTTCTCAGTCTTTGTGGCACCAAATCTCCAAAGAGGTTCTGTTGGGTGTGTTAGGTATAATGTGGTCCTCATGTTCATCAGCCTGTTGTCCTTTTCCCTATCTCCACTTGTAACTCCCGTTTCACCTGCTCTCTGTCCTGATGTTGTGGTGAACAGGATACATTGGGTCTCTCTGCATACCCTCCAAAGACAAAACAGAACAAAGTTGCATTTAGAAGCTGCACTTAAAAATCCTTCCTGGCAGCACAGTATGACCAAACAGCTGATTATTGATTTCAGGAGGAGAAAACTGGCCATCCAAGCCATGCTCTTTTTTTTTTGCTGCTGTCAGCAGGAAGAAGCTACAGGAGCCTCAGGACTCACACCACCAGGTTCAGAAACAGTTGTTAACCCTCAACCATCAAGCTCTTGAACCGGGGGATAACTTCACTCAACTTCACTTGCCACAACACTGAACTGTTCCCACAATCTATGGACTCACTTTCTAGGACTCTTCACTCCATGTTTTCGATATTTATCCCTCATTTTTTTTTCTTTCCTTCTGTATTTCAAATCAAAGTCAAAGAACGTTTATTATCAAAGTATGTATGCAGTATACAACCCTGAGATTCATCGTCCCACATTACTTGCACAGATTGTTGTCTTTTGCACCTCGATTGCTTGTCCATCCTGTTGTGTGTGGTCTGTCATTGATTCTCTTGTATTTCTTGCATTTACTAAGTACGCCTGCAAGAAAATGAACTTCAAGGTTGTACATGGTGACACATATGTGTACTTCGATAACAAACTGACTTTGAACTTTGACATGGCAATTAAGACGTCTACTAGCCAGTCATGGAGAAGAGCATCCATTGAAAGCACACGTAGTAGCCACAATGAAAGATTCTGAATGAATACAGAACATAGAATATTACAGCACTGTACAGGCCCTTCAGCCCACAATCTTGTGCTGACCTTTTAACCTAATCTAAGATCAATTTCACCCTTCCCTCCTATTTCATTTCTCTATCATCGATGTGCCTGAGTCCTTAAATGTCCATAATGTATTTGCCTAGAGTTTGTATTGAAGAGGTGAAGTGGTCTGTAGATGAACTTAATGTGTGTGTGTGTGTGTGTGTGTGTGTGTGTGTGTGTGTGTGTGTGTGTGTGAGAGAGAGAGAGAGAGTGAAGAGGAGAGAGAGGCAGTGAGAGAAAGAGTGAGAAGGGAAAGAGAGGGGGCGAGAGAGAGGAAGTGAGGAGGGGTGAGGGAGAGGGGGAGAGAGAGAGTGAAGAGGAGAGAGGGGGTGAGGGGTGACAGAGAGGGAGGGAGGAGAGAGAGAGAGAAAATGAGTGTGTGTTTCCTCCCACATCTCAGAAATACACAGCTTGATAATTAATTGGCTGTGGTAAATGGCCTTTAAGATACAAGGAGTGGTGGAATCTGAGGGGAACATGGAGAGAATTTTAATGGGATCAGGGTAAGCTCCGTCATGATGGTCAGTGCAGGTTCAGTTGACATGATGCTCTGCTTCTGTGTTGTATGTGCGTCTGTGTGTGAGAGTGCGCACGTGTGTGTGTGTGTGTGTGTGTGTGTGTGTGTGTGTGTATATATATATATATATATATATATATATACACACACACACATATACATACACACACACACACACACATATATATATGTTTGCATGCACATACAAACAGGGGAGAGACATAACAGAAAGAGGGAGAGAGATCGGTGTTTTGAGTGATGTACCAATCACTTTGACATATCTTGTAAGGTATGAAATGTATTGTGGTTTCACTTCATCGTGCAGCCAATCTCATTCCTGTTTGAGATCATTGAAACCACTCGCTGCCCAGCTTTTCTTACACTGACACCAGCAGTCTTCTGGCTCCCTGACGCCATAAAATGCCCATTTTTGCGTTTAGTTAATTTTTAAGTACATCAATGTCCTTTTCTGAATATTGTGGATCTCCCTCCCCTCTCTCCTGGAGCTGAACTCTTCTAAACAGCAGACGCGGAGCATTCTGCAGGTGCCTGGTTTCCACGGAAATGAGACAAAGTTAGTCTGCTCCACCAGAACTTCTACAGCTGTATTCAGTTGAGTATGATATGCTGGAAACTCCACATGTGCCACTTCCTTCTGGATAGAAACCACTTTTGTTTTGTTTCTAACCTCTTCTTGACCAATTTCATAAGCTTGTGACTCATGTTGTCATTTGTACTAAATGCCTTTGGTGGTGAGGGGGAGATAAGTTGAAGAAGGTGTAAGGCACTCCTTCCCTCCGCTAGCCTTCAGGTCTCCCTTAGGCCAGGTGCCTAGCGCCCTCCTCCCTGTTCAGGGTGAAACCATGGGAGCAGGTGGTGGATGGTCGTATGAGCAGCCGGTGCAGATCACAAGTCCTGGTTATGAGACCACTGACACCAGGCAGACAATCTCTGAAGAGTATTGATAATGCCTGGGGTCACTCATCTTATAAAGATACTGCCCAGGAGAAGGCAATGGCAAACCAGGTTGGTCAAAAAATTTGCCAAGAGTATTCATAATGATGGAAAGACCACAATCCCCCACGTCATACAACATGGTAAATAGCGAACAAACAAACTATATGTTACACTGCTTTAGGGCACAAAGAAAGCAGAATCCAATTGTAGGTTTTATCTTAATTTAATCTGGATTAATTGTGAATTTCTCTTTATATTCCAGGGCCTTCGTTGCTGCTGGTATCACCCCATCATGTGATAAGGGCTACACGGTAAGATCTAGTCATACAGAAGTACAGTACAGCATAGAAACAGGCCCTTCAGGCCATCTAGTAAGCTGCCTGTTCCCAATGAACCACACAGGGACCATAGAATTCCATACCCCTAACCATCCATGTACCTATCCAAACTTCGCTTAAATGTTGAAATCAAGCTTGCATGTACCACTTGCACTGGCAGCTCAATCCACACACTCACGACCCTCTGAGTGAAGAACTTTCTCCTTGTTTTCCCCTTAAACTTCTCACCTTTCATCCTTAACCCATGACCTCCGGTTGTAGTCCCACCCAACTCAGTGGAAAAAGCCCGCTTGCATTTACCCTATCTATACCCCTCATAATTCTGTATATCTCCATCAAACCTCCTCTCAATCTTCTATGTTTGAAGGAATATCATCTTAATCTACTCAATCTTCTCTTATAACTCAAGTTCTCCAAACCCAACAACGTCCTTGTAAACTTTCTCTGTACTCTTTCAACCTTGTTAACATCTTTCCTGTAGGTAGGTGGCTAAAACTGCACACAATACTCCACTTGAGTACACTAACCCTGTACTCAATACCTTGATTTATGAAGGTCAATGTGCCAAAAGCTTTCTTTACGACCCAATCTACCTGTGACACCACTTTCAATGAATTATGGACCTGTATTCCCAGATCCCTTTGTTCTACCACACTCCTCAGTGCCCTACCGTTCACTGTGTAAGACCTACCCTGGTTGGTCCTACTGAAGTGCAAAACCTCGCTCTTGTAGCATTAAGTTCCATCTGCCATACTTCAGCTTGTTTTTCCAGCTGGTGCAGATCTCTCTGCAAGCCATGACAGTGTTCCTCACTTAACCACATCATCATCCAGATCATTGATATAGATGACAAACAACCAAGGACCCAGCAACAATCCCTGCAGCTCACCTCTAGTCACAGGCCTCCTGTCAGGGAGGCAACCATCCACTGCCACTACCCCATAGCTTTTTGTCTCCTGTCCCACCAAAGGGTTTCGGCCCGAAATGCTGACTGTAATTTTTTCCATAGATGCTGCCTGGCCTGCTGAGTTCCTCCAGCATTTTGTGGGTGTGTTGCTCAGATTTCCAGCATCTGCAGATATTCTCGTTTGTCATCTACGATCACTCTCTGGCTTCTCCCACAAGGACAACATCTAATCCAGTTTACTACCTTATCCTGAATGCTAAGCCACTGACCCTTCTTGACCAGCCTCCCATGCGGGACGTTGTCAAATGCCTTACTAAAATTTATGTAGACAACATCCGCTGCCTTGCCTTCATCCACTTTCTTCATAACTTCCTCGTAAAACTCTGTAAGATTGGCTAGGCATGACTAACAAGATTGGTTAGTCACAGCTATCCCAAATAAAATGTAAAGATTTCCTTACTTTTTATCTCTTCTTCACCGAGTCCCAATTACATCGCTGATTGGACATACTGTAGATCAGGGTTTTCCAGCCTGGGGTCCACAGACGGCTTGGTTAATGGGAGGGTTTCATGGCATAACCAAGGTTGGGAACCCCTGCTGTAGATGCACCACCAGAGAAAGGGGAACACTTCGGCAGGTCTGAGGTGGCTCTCTTGCGGACAGAACAGTAACATAACACTAGTACAGGTTCAGCAACCTGGGTTCAATTCTGCCACAGTCTGTAAGGAGTTTGTACATTCTCCCTGTGGGTTTTTGCATCTTCCCACATTCCAAAGGTGTACAGGATAGTAAGGGTTGCTGAATTTGATCATGCTCATTTGGCACCAGAAGCTTGGCAATGTTTGCGGGCTGTCCCCAGTATAATCAAGAATCAGAATCAGGTTTAATAGCACCAGCATATGCCATGAAATTTGTTGTTATGTGTAAATTACAGTAAGGAGCATTTCTTTAACAAGTTAAATAAGCAGTGCTAAAAGAGGGGAGAAAAAACAGTGGGTTCACTGTCCATTCAGAAATCTGATGGCAGAGGGGAAGAAGCTGCTCCTGAATCGTTGAGTGTGTGTCTTCAGACCCCTGCACCTTCCTGATGGCAGCAATAAGAAGAGGGTTAAGACTGTCATCAAGGCTGTCCTAAGACTGTGTTAGTCGTTCATGCAAAGTGCACATTTCACAATATCTTCCTCCATTTCCCTTCACATACACACCTCTGTCTAGGGTGGCACTGTAGTGTAGTGGTTAGCACAACGCTTTACAGCACCAGCGACCTGGGTTCAATTCCCGCCACTGACTGTAAGGAGTTTGTACGTTCTCTCTGTGACTGTGTGCATTTCCTCTGGGCACTCCGGTTTCCTCCCACAGTCCAAAGATGAACCGTTTGGTAGTTTAATTAGTTATTATAAATAACCTGTCATTAGGTTAGGATTAAATCGGGGGATTGTTGGGCAGCATGGCTCCAAGGGCCTATTCTGCGCTGTATCTCAATAAATAAAAACATAAATAAAAGCCTCCACATTGTCTTTCCACTCCAAAAACTCATTCCAGTCACCTACCACTCTCTGTATAAAAACTTGCCTTTCATGCTGCCTTTAAACTTCATCCCTTTAACCTTAAAGGCATGACCACTGGCATGTTAACTGGAGAGTTAACATATGAGGAACGTTTGTCCACTCTTGGACTGTATTCCTTGGAGTTTAGAAGAATGAGGGGAGACCTCATAGAAACATTTCGAATGTTAAAAGGCATGGACAGAGTGGATGTGGCAAAGTTGTTTCCCATGATGGGGGAGTCTAGTACGAGAGGGCATGACTTAAGGATTGAAGGGCGCCCATTCAGAACAGAGATGCGAAGAAATTTTTTTAGCCAGAGGGTGGTGAATCTGTGGAGTTTGTTGCCACGGGTGGCAGTGGAGGACAAGTCATTGGGTGTATTTAAGGCAGAGATTGATAGGTATCTGAGTAGCCAGGGCATCAAAGGTTATGGTGAGAAGGTGGGGGTGTGGGACTAAATGGGAGAATGGATCAGTTCGTGATAAAATGGCGGAGCAGACTCGATGGGCCGAATGCCCAACTTCTGCTCCTTTGTCTTATGGTCTTATGTGATAGGCACAGAGCTAAGAGGTGGAATACAGGCAACATCCAGCTACTCAGCAATAAACATTCTGGATTTCCCACTGACGCCAGTTAATCCACTGAGACAACAGGGTCTGAATTTTGCAGACCTAGACATGGGAGGGCGAGTACCCTGTATTTCCTGATGGGATTTCAATCCGCTCTCTGTCTCCATATTAACAAATAAAGAAAAGGATTAGCTCTATTTGTCATGTGTATATCAAAATATCCAAACATATCGTGAAATGTGTCGTTTGTGTCAAATAAAGTCACTGAGGCTTGTACTGGGGGCAGCCTGCAAGTGTTGCCATGCTTCTGGCACCAACATAGCATGTCACAATTTAACCATTTATCTTTGGAATGTGGGAGGAAACTAGAGCACCTGGAGAAAACCCATGTAGCCACATGGAGAATGTACAGACAGCAGTGGGAATCAAACCCCCAACCAGTGATTCTACCACCCGTTATGCCGCTGGGACTTAGGGCAGCAATGAAGGTCCTTCATTTCTGGGCTTCCGTCATCATGTCAGTTGCCTGGTTTTCACTGCTATTAATCATGTACGTCTTGGGTGGAGACTCAGGAATACTGTCACACTCGGATGTAGAAGGATTCTTCATTGATGTGTCTATAACTGTTTTGTTGACCAGTCAGAGTTGTCAGCCTTGAGATAAACCTGGTGGACCAGTGGGCCACTCTTGGTCTGGCCTCTCCCCTTTGACCTGTCTGGTATGGGTGACCCTACCAAGAGGCAAAGCACAAAGCCCTGACTTCAGCCAGCATAGCTCCCTGGGTCATTGAGGCACGCAAGCCCCCCAAACCCTAGGATGTTGTGATCCTCCTGGAGGAGACCAGTGATTGCTGACGCTGTAAAGCAATTGTGCAATAAGCTAAGCTACCATGCTGTCCTTTTATTTGCTAAAGCTTCTTTGAAATGCCTTCAGGCACCTTGCCTCATCAGGACAAAACAAAAAACTTTATAGTTTTTCATGACATCTCGCAGTGAGTCTCAATCAATGAGGTTTTCACTGCTGCAGTGCAGGAGGTGAGGCATGGCAGACAATTTGTACCTAGCACACATCCAAAGCAACAAGGTGATCATGACCTGGGATGAGTATTGGCCAGAACAGCAACACCGTTCCTGCTGTTTTTAAAATAACTCCAAGAAATGTCTTGGATCCACCTGAGAGAGGACTTTAGGCCTGGGATTACTGCCTCATTACATGAGGACACTCTCACTCTGCTGCCCCCCACCACCCCCGGTGCATTGTGTGCAAAACTAGTCAGGGAGTTAAACACCCTCTCAAGAATCACCCGAGCCGAAAGCTTTCTTCAGGGCTTTTCATGAGAAAACTTTGTGAAAAGATATTGCTCTTTCAAGGGCAAATAAAGAGTGGATGGAGATTAATATCTTTCTACCATGTGTGCTTCGAGTCAAAATTCAAATTAACCTGTGCAGGAAATGATGTTAAAAAAAGCAGCTTATGAACAGGAAGTGACGCTTGTACATATTACACAGTGCCTCTGGAGACAGACCGCTCATCACATTGTATAAGAACATCAGCCTTGATTTATGAGTTTACAACTTCAACTTTTCTTTCTCCCATGGTCCACTCTCCAGTCCTATCAGAGTCCTCATTCTTCAGCCCTTTACCTTTTTCACCTATCACCTTCTCACTTCATCCACCTCCCCTACCCACCGCCCCCCCCCACCCCTGCCTCACCTGACTTCACCTATCACCTTCCTGCTGAAGGGTCTTGGCCCAAAACAACAACTGTACTCTTGTCCATAGATGCTGCCTGACCTGCTGAGTTCCTCCAGCATTTTATGTGTGTTGCTCGGATTTCCAGCTTCTACAGAATGCCTTGTGTTTATCAGCTGTATTTGTTCTTAGTTAACCACCTTAAACCTGTGCCTTCTATTTATTGCCCCTTCAGGTCTAGGAAGCCACCTCTATTTATAAATTCCACCTAAAGCTCTATTTAATATTTTAATAAATTAACTTTTAAATCACAGTTGAGAGTAAAAAAAAATAATCTAGGCTATTTTCTCCAGTCTACCCACATCACTGTAAATCCTTCACTCCAGGAATGGAAGGTGTTAACTTCACAGCCTGGCCTAGAAAACAGATTCTCAAAGGATCAGTGTAATTGGTATCTTGCAGAATCTATTTTATTGAGATGGATGAAATAGAATTGTCCCAAATTCTATTGCACTAAATGGCTCTTTATGTTTTTCAGTACTAACGCTAGGAATAATATATCCTACACCAACTTTATTAAGTTAAAGGTTTAATAACAATTACGTAAAATAATTTTCTTTTCAATCCTCCTCTATGTTTATGACCACTCTTTGAATTGTTTTACAAATATGGGAAGAATCAAGATATCTGGATGGATAAGATTTAAGTTCAATCAGATATCTTTAGATTGTAAATCTTTCCCTGGATCTATTTTTGGACAAGTGACATGTGCAATATGACTGCAGTGCGTGTAAATAGTTTTCTGCTTTTCTGTGTTTAATGGCATAAATGGGAAATTCTCCTGAAATGGTGCTCAATATATTATATATATATAAAGGCAGCAGGGTAGCGTCGTGGTTAGTGCAACACTATTGCAGCTCGGGGCACTCTGGTGCTGGGAGTTACTGTCTGTAAGAAGTTTGTATGTTCTCCTGGTGAACCGTGCGGGTTTCCTCCGGGTGCTCCGGTTTCCTCCCTCAATCCCAAGACGTACCGGGTGCTGGTTAATTGGTCATTGTAAATAGGATAGGGTTAAATCAGTGGATTGCTAGCGGTGTTCCTCATTGGGTCTGAAGGGCCTGTTCCATGCTGTATTTGTAAATAAACTCTACAGAGCACTTCAGCTCATGATGCTGTGCTGAGCTTTTCACCTACTCTGAGATCAATCTAACTCCCCCCTTTTACATAGCTTTCCAATTTTCCTGTCATCCATGTGCCTATCTAAAAGTTTATCAAATGCCCCTATGGATCTGCCTCTACCATCACCCTGGGAGAATATTCCACATACTCACTGCTCCGTGTTAAAGTTCTACCTCTAACACCCCCTGTACTTTTTTTTCCAATCGTGCCCTGGGAAAATGTCTCTAGCTGTCCACTTGATCTATTCCTCTTATTATCTTGTACTGTACGCCTCTATCAAGTCACTTCTCATCCTCCTTTGCTCCAAAGAGGTAAGCCTTGCTCAGCCTATCCTCATAAGACATGCTCGCTAATCCTGGTAAATCTCCTCTGCAATCTCTTTAAAGCTTCCAAATCAATTTGATTGCAAAATGATGAGGACATTGGTGAAAATCTTTTTATAAGATCAGGTAGTGCAAGATTAGCTATGCAGAGTCATTGCCTGGGAGAGAGTTGAGAAAAGAGTGGTCAGAGTTTACAAGAGGGGAGCCTGGAAAACTGATTCTGTTCCTCCTGTTACAAAGTTCTGGGGTCTTCTGGGCCCATCTTCTTTTCTAAGGCCTGGTGGAGCAAGCTCACTGTAGCTCACCACTCAGTTAAAAGTGTGACACAATCATTCACTTGAGGCACAACGAGTGCATTGACGGAACAACTCTGCAAGCTTTGGGGCAGCAGTGACCCTGCTACCACCTCAGAGGAAGGCGAAAGACATGATTTAGAAAGTTACTTCAGTGAAGATTTACAGTCACTGTGAACTGTCTGCTCCCAGATGGATGAGTAAACAACATAATTTTAACTACTAATGGACTCAACAAAGCACTGAGTTAAAAACTAACTCCATAGGTTGACTTTTAGTTATTATTGCAGATGTTGGCAAGAACATGCACCAATAACATCGTCTCACCAAAGCCCCAAAGCAACTGAAACTGTTTGGCGAGGATGAGGTAAAAAAGGAGCCAAGCAGCTTTCAATGTAATAACCTTCCAAGCCATGGTCTTCTCAAACAGCACAAATTGCCAGCTGAATCATCATCGATGCTCTATATGTAATGCATGCTAACGATCTAAGATGCATTTATTTATTTTATTTCGTGATACAGCTCGGAGTAGGCCCTTCCAGCCATGTCACCCTAGCGACTGTGAACACAAGTTGCAATGAGACCTTTAAGTGAGTCTGCAGGTTGTAGACGCATTGCAGAGTTGTGCTGGGTGAAGTCATCCGTGCTGGTTCAGGAGCTCAACTGGCATAGAATAATAATTGTTCCTGAACCTGGCGGAGCAGGACCGAAGACTCCTGTATCTCCTCACTAATAGCAGTAGTGAGAAGGGAACATAGCTTGGATGGTGGAGGTCATTGATGATGGATGTGTTTGCTTTTTCAACCCTAAACTAATCACAGGACAACTTACAATGATCAATTAGTCTACCTGGGTCATCTTTGGACTGTGGGAGGTAACCGGAGAACCTGGAGAAAGCCCACAAATTCCATAGGAAGGACTCATTGCAGAGAATGCCGAAATTGATTTCCGAACTCTGACACCTCGAGAATTATATCATTACTATGAAGCCTCCATTGACCATGCATGTTGCGTCTTAGTTGCCTGCATTAGTTGGATTCAACTTACACCGCAAGCAGTCGGAGCAGTGCTGCCAGGATAATCAAGGACACGACCCACTCAGCCAACACACTTTTTGTCCCTCTTCCCTCCGGGAGAAGGCTCAGGAGCTTTAAGACTTGTACAGCCAGATTTGGGAACAGCTTCTTTCCAACTGTGATAAGACTGCTGAACAGATCCTGACCCGGATCTGCCTCTTGGTTTTTTTGCACTGCCTTACTTCCCATTTTTCTATTTTCTATTTATGATTTATAATTTAAATTTTTAATATTTACTAATTTTAACTATTTTTAATATTTAATATTTGTAATCCAGGGAGCGGGAAGCGCAGAATCAAATATCGCTATGATGATTGCACGTTCTAGTACCAACTGTTTGGCGACAATAAAGTATAAAGTATAAAGTACATGTGCAAGCCTGGGCAGTACGATACGGAGAGCAAGCTGTTGTCCTTGTAACAAGCTCCCCCTCTCCACGCAGCTGATGATCCCAAAGAAACAGCAGAGACTGATACAGTTTGGCATCAGTAGCATCACAGAAGTTTCTAGTCGGAGTTGAACTCAACATAGGTCTGCCTTAAAGACTCCAGTTCCAGATTTTTCAGTTGGGGCCTACTCTCAAAGCTTTCCCCATGAGTGGATATAGCCACAAGGCAGCGGAGGTTTGAGATCCGAGTTTTTCTTCCCCTAGATGAGCTGCCAACTACAGTCGACGTCCCATCAGCCCGAAGCGACTGGTTTTAAGGCGCCAGTAACCCACCTTTGCCCCTTCTTCAGTCAGTAGAAATGATTCTGCCAGGCTAAGTATCTAAGCCACCCATGCAGGCCAGGAGCTGGACTTGGTTGTCAGAGGCTGTTTGAGACAGACGCCATTGGGAACATGAGAGCTTGTTCCCATTACCAGCCCTGGCTTTAACAACCTTAAAGAACCAGCATTCCTATAATATGACAAATTTATCAGAATGTACATTGTCATAGAAACATACAGCACAGAAACAGATCCTTTGACCCATCTAGTCCATGCTGAACCATTTAAACTGCCTATTCCCATCAACCTCCCAAAACCATAGCAACATAACCCTCCATACATCTCCCAACTATGTACCTATCCAAACTTCTCTTAAATGTTGAAACTGAGCTTGCGTGCAGCACTCTCACAACCCTCTGAGTGAAGAAATTCCCTCTCATGTTCCCCTGAAACTTTTCATCTTTCACTCTTAACCCATGACCTCTAGTTGTAGTCCTATCCAGCCTCAGTGGAGAAAGCCTGCTTGCATATACACTACCTATACCCCTCATAATTTTGTATACCTCTATCAAATCTCCTCTCAATCTTCTACATTGTTGTTAACATATGTTTAAATTTTGCAATGGTTTAAATATTGTATTTCTATACATAAAGCATTATCAAATTCCTTCAATTAAAAGTAGGATATTGGCATCAATTAACCAGAAGTTATCTGCCACTGTTGTTCTACACAGTACATTTATCTGTAATTTTAAACTGAAGAAAGTAATTCATTGCCCTCTATACCTCATCTAAATGTGATCCTTTGTTTTTATAATGGGCTTCAATATCTTCTCTTGCTTCATAATCCATTCCCCCCTCCCCTAATTAAATCAGATCTGCTTTTGCATCTATTTGCAGTTGAAACACTTCCACATGGCGCTGATGGATTTTGGCACTCACGTTAGCCTCCAGTGTTACAAATCTAAGGTAAGATTTTCATTAATTTGCAAGTTCACATGATTTGCAGTTACCGATTTCAAAGTGGTCCCCAAACTCTTCTATACAGACTGTGGAGATCTCGTGTCAGTTTTCTATGAGTGTTGACGCTTCAGTATTCTAGCGCACAATCCAAGGGGGTTATAGGCAAGTGCACAAGAAAGCAGTCCCCTGAGCAATTTCCCTAGGCTGAAGCAAAGGCAAAATGACCAGAGGAGAACAAGGAAGGTTGGGGAAAGCAATTTTGGGAAGATTCAGATTCATTTTTTTAGCACACGTACATAGAAACACACAGTGAAATGCAACGTCTGCATTAACAACCAATACAACCTAAGATTGTGCTGGGGGCAGCCTGCAAGTGTCCACACACGTTCCGGCTCCAACGTAGCACGTCCGCAATGTTCCACTGAACAACACAAACAGTATCAACAGTAATAAAACAAACCCATTTCCTATCCCTCCCATCCTCTCACCCACACACCACTCGGCAGGCGGCCTCCAGACCTCCAACTTTGGAGTTCAGTCCCAGGACGACGACTACAGGTTTGACCTTCGAGCTGAGATGATGAGGGTCAGAGCAGTCGGGAAGAGAACTGGAGAGGAGGGCTTGTCCAAAAGGAGATAATATAGTCATAGTGATACTTTATTGATCCCGGGGGAAATTGGTTTTCATTACAGTTGCACCACAAATAATAAATAGTAATAGAACCATAAATAGTTAAATAGAAATATGTAAATTATGCCAGGAAATTATGAAATAAGTCCAGGACCAGCCTATTGGCTCAGGGTGTCTGACCCTCCAAGGGAGGAGTTGTAAAGTTTGATGGCCATAGGCAGGAATGATTTCCTATGACGCTCTGTGTTGCATCTCGGTGGAATGAGTCTCTGGCTGAATGTACTCCTGTGCCCACCCAGTACATTATGTAGTGGATGGGAGACATTGACCAAGATGGCATGCAACTTGGACAGCATCCTCTTTTCAGACACTACTGTGAGAGAGTCCAGTTCCATCCCCACAACATCACTGGCCTTACGAATGAGTTTGTTGATTCTGTTGGTGTCTGCTACCCTCAGCCTGCTGCCCCAGCACACAACAGCAAATATGATAGCACTGGCCACCACAGACTCGTAGAACATCCTCAGCATCGTCCGACAGATATTAAAGGACCTCAGTCTCCTCAGGAAATAGAGACGGCTCTGACCCTTCTTATAGACAGCCTCAGTGTTCTTTTACCAGTCCAGTTTATTGTCAATTCATATCCCCAGGTATTTGTAATCCTCCACCATGTCCACACTGACCCCCTGGATGGAAACAGGGGTCACCGGTACCTTAGCTCTCCTCAGGTCTACCATCAGCTCCTTAGTCTTTTTCACATTAAGCTGCAGATAATTCTGCTCACACCATGTGACAAAGTTTCCTACCGTAGCCCTGTAACTCAACCTCATCTCCCTTGCTGATGCATCCAACTATGGCACAGTCATCCGAAAACTTCTGAAGATGACAAGACTCTGTGCAGTAGTTGAAGTATGTTTGGGTGGGATGCACTACAGGGGGAGAATATAATGGCTACAAGAAAGTGAACGGCGAGAGGGCTGACCCCACCACCCAGCACATACCCTCTTTTCAATGGAGGTACAGGATCCTGAAGGCACACACTCAACATTTCAGGAACAGCTTCTTCCCCTCTGCCATCAGATTTCTGAATGGACTTTGAACCCTTGGACATGACCTCACTACTTTCCCTCTCTTTTTGCACTACTTGTTTGGGTTTTCTCTTACATACAAACCTATTGTAATTTATAATTTTTTTATTTAGTGCAGTGCAGAGGAGGTTCACCAGGTTGATTCCAGAGATGAAGGGGTTAACCTATGAGGAGAGATTGAGTCGCCTGGGACTATACTGTCAGGAATTGAGAAGAATGAGAGGGGATCTTATAGAAACATACAAAATTTTGAAGGGGATAGATAAGATAGAAGTAGGAAAGTTGTTTCCATTGGTAGGTGAGACTAGAACTAAGGGACATTGCCTCAAGATTCAGAGGAAAAGATTTAGGATGGAGATGAGGAGAAACTGTTTTTCCCAGAGAGTGGTGAATCTGTGGAATTCTCTGCCCAGGGAAGCAGTTGAGGCTTCTTCACTAAATATATTTAAGATACAGTTCGCTAGATTTTTACATAGTAGGGGAATTAAGGGTTATGGGGAAAATGCATGTAGATGGACCTGAATTTACGGACAGATCAGCCATGACCTTATTGAATGTTGGGGCAGGCTCGATGGGCCGGATGGCCTGCTCCTGCTCCTATTTCTTATGTTCTTATTATGTACTGTGAAGCTCCTTCAATAACTGAAGTTGGGTAAATACTGAAAGGCTTTTATTCGCTGTACAATACCACCTCCATGCTGAGTGTCAGCCTCCGGACTGAGGGGGAGGGGCAAGGCGAAAACGCCTTTATTCAGGGGTCTGTGGGAGGAGCCACAGGGGCAGTCAGCAGAGGGGCGTCCAGACAGTTAACCCCATTACAACATATATATGGTTTACCACATTCTGCAATGTACTGTATCACAAAACAACAAACTTAACAACATATGCAACTGATATTAATCCTGATTTAGAGTACAATAAGACATGAATACTAATGAAACTATTAGGTACTTCTGGCCCTCCTGGAGCAGGTCCTTTCACTTGGATCAAACCTTGGCCTTATAAAGCATTGAACCAGCATTTCCCTTCAGTGTGCTTTTGGAGTGCAAATCAATTTAGATGCCCATATGCCCACAGTACAAGATGATTCTTCCCCTGCAACACACACACCAAATCCCGGAGGAACTCAGCAGGTCAGGCAATGTCTACGGAAATGAATAAACAGTCGATGCTTTGGTCTGAGACCCTTGTTCAGAACCAAAAAGGATGGGGGAAGACACCAGAATAAAAAGTTGGGGGGGTGCGTGGTGGAGGGGAAGGTGGTTAGCTAGAAGGTGATGGGTGAAGCCAGGCAGGTGGAAAAGGTAAAGGGCTGGAGAAGAAGGAATCTGACAGGAGAGGAGAGTGGACCATAGGAGAAAGGGAAGAAGGAGGGGACCCAAGGGAAGGTGAAAGGTTGGTGAGAAGAGGGGAAATGTCAGACTGGGGAATAGAAGAAGAGGGGAGGGTGGTGAATTTTAATACTAGAAGGAGAAATCAATGTTCATGCCATCATTCTACCCAGACAGAATATAAGGTGTCCCTCCTCCACCCTGATGGTGGCCTTATCGTGGCACAAAAGGAGGCCATGGACCAACATGTCGGAATGGGAATGGGAATGGGAATCAGAATTAAAATGCTGGGCCACCAGGAAGTTCTGCTTCCTCTGATGTTATTGTATTTCTCCTGGAAAAGCATCCAAACGACATTGTGCACTTACTATAAATAAGTTAGAGATCTTGAACCTTCCATGCAGAAAATCCTATAATTGAATTTGAATCCATTATTGATTAAGCAATAACCTGACCGTAGTGTCAACAGTATTTTCCAGGTCCTCTGCATCTCTGTTTGTGGTCTTTTGAGATCTGCATTATCTTGTAACAGCCAAGAGCAGGAGCTATTAAAGAAACAAAAAGACTACAAGTAGAGAGCATTAATTCTGTGAAGCACCGTGTAGCGTAACTGTAGTGAGGACCATCTGCACGTCACTGCGTTAGCATACCATGGATTAGACGTGGAGGCGGAGGGGTGGAAGGCGAGGATTAAGAGAACCCTCCTGTGATCTGGTTGAAGCACCTTCAATAATTCCAAAAGACCGAAATAGGGTAAATACTGAAAGGCTTTTATTCGTAGTAAAATACGACTTCCATGGTGAGTGTCTGCCCCCGGACTGAGGGGGAGGGGCAAGGCGAAATCTCCTTTATTCAGGGGTCTGCGGGAGGAGCCACAGGGGCAGTCAGCAGAGGGGCGTCCAGACAGTTAACCAGTTACAACATATATATGGTTTACCACACTGGTTAAGAGGAATGGGCCTCAGTGCAGAAAATGGTGAGGTCTCTGACAACTACGATGGCTTGTTGGCAAGTCATTGCCATGGATGACTATGGAGGCCAGGTCATTGGGTACATTGAAATTGGAAGTTGATAGGTTCTTGATTAGTAAGGCAGCAAAGGTTATGGGGAGAAGGCAGGAGAATGAGGTTGAGAGAGATAATAAATCTGCCGTGATGGAATGAAGGAGCTATTCCCCCTGGTCCACCCTCCCATCTCATTCAACTCCCCTTCTTCAAGTACCAATCCATACCACTCATTCGGCCCATCAAATCCATGCTAGCCACTGGGGACCCATCTGATATTAATCCCACCTAACAGCACTTGGCTTCTATGCCCAGGTGATATAACTGAGAAGTCCTTTGGGTTGACACACTGAGTAGCAACTGAAAGGCCACACTCGGAGAATTGTGCACCTCACTGAAGGAAGGCTGTGGTAGCATGAGAGAGAGTGCGGAAGAGATTCACCAGTATATTGCCTGAATAGAAGACTTCACTTAAAAGGAGAGATCGGATAGGCTGAGTTTATTCTCACTGGAACATCAGAGGCTAAGGAGTGACCTTATAGAGCGGGGGTTCCCAACCTTTTTATGCCGTGGACTCCTACCACTAACCGAGGAGTCCGTGGACCCCAGATTTGGAACCCCTGTTATAGAGGTTTATAAAATTATGCATGATATAGATAAGGCAGATAATCAGTCTATTTCCTAGGGTGGTGTCTCTAAAACTTGAACAAAATGATCTAGGAATATAGGTCTATAATTCATTAAAAGTGGTGTCACAGGTAGACAGGGTCATAAAGAAAGCTTTTGGCACATTTGCCTTCATAAATGAAAATATTATGTAGAGAATTTGGGATGTTATGTTGACATTATTTAATCAGCTGAAAAAAATGGGCAGAAAAATAGCAGATGCAATTTAATGCAGACAAGTACAAGGTTTTGCACTTTGGTAGGACCAACCAGGATAGGCCTTTCAAAGTGAACAGTGGGGCACTGAGAAGTGTGGTAGAACAAAGGGATCTGGGAGTACAGGTCTGTAATTCATTGAAAGTGGTGCCATAGGTAGGGTCATAAAGAAAGCTTTTGGCACATTGGCCCTCATAAATCAAAGTACTGAGTACAGGAGATGGGATGTTATGTTGAAGTTGAATGAGACATTGGTGAGGCCTGTGGAGTACAGTGTGCAGTTTTGGTCACCTACATACAGGAGAGATGTAAATAAAATTGAAAGAGTACAGAGAAAATTTACAAGGGTGTTGCTGGGTCTGGAGGACCTGAGTTATAAGGAAAGATCAAATAGGTTAGGATTTTATTCGTTGGAATGCAGAAGACAGAAGGGAGATTTGATAGAGGTATACAAAATGATGAGGAGCATAGATAGGGTAAATACAAGCAGGCTTTTTCACTGAGGTTGGGTGAAACTAGAACTACAGAGCATGGGTAAGGCTGAAAGGGGAATGTCACAAAAACTGTGGGTCAATTGTTTAAGAAAAATAACAAGATGGCTTGAGTTGCAAAACTAGATTGAGGTGCTTTTATTTACCTCAAAACAAGACAAGAACTGAACAAAACAATATATATAGCCACCCTCAGACTAAACACAGAAGAAAACTAACCCTGAAGCCTTGGTAACCTGAGGCTTCTAACTGCTAAGCCCCTCCCACTAGACCAACCAAAAGCTAATTAACTCAATTATCCAATTAAAGATGGTATTCTCCACCATCAGCACATCTGTGCAGGTAGCTGCTGCCTCTATATGAGACAGCTCCATGTAGTAGCTCTGTTTCAAACCCAGTCACTATTACTGCTAGGGATGAGTCCGCCATGTGCTGTCTGTAATCAGTGACGGGCCTTCGTCATAGGGAACATGTGAGGAAAATTCTTCACTCAGAGGGTTATGAGAGTGTGGAAAAAGTCGCCAGCACAAGTGGTCCATGTGAGCTCAATTTCAATGTTTAAGTGAAGTTTAGATAGGTACATGATTGGGGTGCAGGTCAATGGGACTAAGCTGCAGTTTAAATGGTTTGGGCACAGGCTAGATGGTTTGAAAGGCCTGTTTCTGTGCTGTACTCTTCTATGACTGTGTGACTCTAGAAGGTACATCTCTAAAGTGACAAGAAGAAAGACCAATTGAATAATTACTTTGGTTCTGTCTTCACTAAGGAGGACATAAATAATCTTCCAGAAATAGTAAGGGACAGAGGGTCCAGTGAGATGGAGGAACTGAGCGAAATACATGTTAGTAGGGAAGTGGTGTTAGGTAAATTGAAGGGATTGAAGGCAGATAAATCCCCAGGGCCAGATGGTCTGCATCCTAGAGTGCTTAAGGAAGTAGCCCAAGAAATAGTGGATGCATTAGTAATAATTTTTCAAAACTCGTTAGATTCTGGACTAGTTCCTGAGGATTGGAGGGTGGCTAATGTAACCCCACTTTTTAAAAAAGGAGGGAGAGAGAAACCGGGGAATTATAGACCGGTTAGCCTAACGTCGGAGGTGGGGAAACTGCTGGAGTCAGTTATCAAGGATGTGATAACAGCACATTTGGAAAGCGGTGAAATATCGGACAAAGTCAGCATGGATTTGTGAAAGGAAAATCATGTCTGACGAATCTCATAGAATTTTTTGAGGATGTAACTAGTAGAGTGGATAAGGGAGAACCAGTGGATGTGGTATATTTGGATTTTCAAAAGGCTTTTGACAAGGTCCCACACAGGAGATTAGTGTGCAAACTTAAAGCACACGGTATTGGGGGTAAGGTATTGGTGTGGGTGGAGAATTGGTTAGCAGACAGGAAGCAAAGAGTGGGAATAAACGGGACCTTTTCAGAATGGCAGGCGGTGACTAGTGGGGTACCGCAAGGCTCAGTGCTGGGACCCCAGTTATTTACAATATATATTAATGACTTGGATGAGGGAATTAAATGCAGCATCTCCAAGTTTGCGGATGACACAAAGCTGGGTGGCAGTGTTAGCAGTGAGGAGGATGCTAAGAGGATGCAGGGTGACTTGGATAGGTTGGGTGAGTGGGCAAATTCATGGCAGATGCAATTTAATGTGGATAAATGTGAAGTTATCCACTTTGGTGGCAAAAATAGGAAAACAGATTATTATCTGAATGGTGGCCGATTAGGAAAAGGGGAGGTGCAACGAGACCTGGGTGTCATTATACACCAGTCATTGAAAGTGGGCATGCAGGTACAGCAGGCGGTGAAAAAGGCGAATGGTATGCTGGCATTTATAGCGAGAGGATTCGAGTACAGGAGCAGGGAGGTACTACTGCAGTTGTACAAGGCCTTGGTGAGACCACACCTGGAGTATTGTGTGCAGTTTTGGTCCCCTAATCTGAGGAAAGACATCTTTGCCATAGAGGGAGTACAAAGAAGGTTCACCAGATTGATTCCTGGGATGGCAGGACTTTCATATGAAGAAAGACTGGATGAACTGGGCTTGTACTCGTTGGAATTTAGAAGATTGAGGGGGGATCTGATTGAAACGTATAAGATCCTAAAGGGATTGGACAGGCTAGATGCAGGAAGATTGTTCCCGCTGTTGGGGAAGTCCAGAATGAGGGGTCACAGTTTGAGGATAAAGGGGAAGCCTTTTAGGACCGAGATTAGGAAAAACTTTTTCACACAGAGAGTGGTGAATCTGTGGAATTCTCTGCCACAGGAAACAGTTGAGGCCAGTTCATTGGCTATATTTAAGAGGGAGTTAGATATGGCCCTTGTGGCTACGGGGGTCAGGGGGTATGGAGGGAAGGCTGGGGCGGGGTTCTGAGTTGGATGATCAGCCATGATCATAATAAATGGCGGTGCAGGCTCGAAGGGCCGAATGGCCTACTCCTGCACCTATTTTCTATGTTTCTAAGAAGCTTGAAGGAGATCTGAGGGACACAGGGTGGTGATTATACGGAATGAACTGCCAGAGGAAGTAGTAGAAGCAGATTACAATGCCTGAAAGGCCTAATCTGAACAAATGGAATTTGTGTAGATCGGCATTATGATCAGTTTGGATGAGTTGGGCCAAAGGGCCTATTTCTGTGTTACACAACACTAGGACTCCATCATCTGCAAGTATCAACCTTGACGATGGTACTCATGTACATTTAATGAATCCAAAGAGCTACAAGGACTCAATTTTTCTTTGAAAAAAAGATTAATTTAAATGTCAAATTTTAGTTAGCCTACCTTATTTCATTTGTTGACAGACCTACCCTGCGCATAAAGACAAGAGGTTCTGCAGATGTGAAAATCCAGAGCAGCACACACAAAATGTTGGAAGAACTCAGCAGGCCAGGCAACATCTATGAAAATGAATAAGCAGTTGATGTTTTGAGCCAAGCCCCTTCATCAGGACTGGAAATGAAGGGGGAAGGAAGTTGCCAGAATACAAAAAAGTAGGGGGAGGGGAAGGAGGGCTAACTAGAAGGTGATAGGTGAAGCCAGGTGGGTGAGAAAGTCAAAGGGCTGGAGAAGAAGAAATCTGATAGAAGAGGAGACTGGATGATAGGAAAAAGGGAAGAAGGAGGGTCACCAGGAGGGAGTGATAGGCAGGTGAGGAGAAAAAGTAAGAGGCCAGATTGGGGAATATAAGATGAGGGAAGGGAGGGGAAAAGTTACTGGAAGGAGAAATAAATATTCATGTCATCCAGTTGAAGTCTACCTAGATGGAATAAGAGGTGTTGCTCCTCCACCCAGACAGTGACCTATGGCAGAAAAAGGATGCCCTGGACTGAAACATCAGAACGGGAATGGGGATAGGAATTAAAATGGTTAGCTACCATGGCAAACGGAGCAAAGGTGCTAGTCAAAGCGATCCCCCAATTTACATTGGGTCTTACCAATGTAGGGGAGGCTGCAGATACAACAGATGACCCCAGCAGACTGGTACGTTCTGTACTTATTTTGAATGGTCAATCACCTATAACCTTGAAGTCTGAGGTAAAGGATAACAATTTACAACAATGTTAACACTGCGGCTTTCTCTAATGCTCTTTCCTCTCTATGTTTGTTTAGGAACGGCAGATACTCATGCAAGTCAAAATTTCCCTAAGTAAGGACTTTTCCATTGGCTGCAAGACTACTGAAGACAATTTTAATAAATCATATTATTATCCCTGCAAAAACAAGTCTGAAATATATTACTATCCCCTCACGAATCATTCACATAATCCTTGTCCCTAAAGGAATCTTCTCTTTACATCCTGGCTGTTTTCAGGAAAGGTACTTTTGATTGAAATGTATTAGATGCCTTACCTTTTGGTGTTCACTTGCAGGCCAAACCCTAATGCTTCTGGGTGAAGGGTAGGACAACAGTATCATTATTTTGAAGGATGGCTGTGCCTGGCTCTTTATCATTTGCCTTGTATTCAAAAATGTAATTAAGTTTAACCTCTTGGATGTTTTGGTTTTAACAGTATTCTATTTCAATTGTAAAAGATTTATATTAAATATTCAATCTCTATAAGTGTTCACACTTTTGTGTGGAACATGGTCTTTGCACAATCTCCATCATTTGGGAGAGAGGGAAAGAATTAAACTTTTGTTTGCCTGTTAACAGCAACACACACACACACAAAATGCTGTAGGGACTCAGCAGGTCAGGCAGCTTCTATAGAAAAGAGTGCACAGTGGACGTTTTAGGCCGAGACCCTTCATCAAGAATGGGTCTCAACCCAAGATGTTCACTGTTTACTCTTTTCCACTGATGCTGCCTGACCTGCTGAGTTCCTCCAGCATTTTGTGTGTGTTGCTCTGAATTTCCAGCATCTACAGACTTCCTCATGTTTATGGTTTGTCTATTGAAATAAATTGGCACATCTGTCAATTCTCTTGCCAATAGCTCAAGTGTTGTCTGCCCCACAACTGAATCAAGAGATTTCATTGAGCTGAAATTACTCAATATTCTTTAAAAAAGGCCTTTTATATAAAATAAGATTGTCCATTCTTTCTCATATTGTCGTATTTGTTTCTTAACTTCCACATTCTCTGCATTTATGGGTTTTGAATTGTGGATTACTGATATTTTCTCTCAACATGTATTTCCTATAATTCCTTACAACGTAGAAGGAAGCCAGTCAGCTCACTGAGTCAGTGGTGGTTATCACAACAATCCCATCCGCCCCCAGTCACCCACTTAGTTCCTGCTAACTATTCTTCCCCATATGCCTATGAACAGCCTTAATTTTCCCATCAGCTATCCACACTAGGGATATTTTACAACAGCCAATTCATCTGGCAACTGGAGTGGCTTTGGGATGTGGGAAGAAACTGGATCATGGACGGGGGTGGAGAGAGCAGTCACAGGGAGAATGTGCAAACTCCATACATACAGCTCTGGAGGCGAGAACTGAACCAGGATCCCTGGAGATGTGAGATTTCTGCGCTACCTACAGAGTTGCTGTGCCATCTATTGCTTTTCTAATGACTTTATAGAAACCAGCAATGCATGTAATTAAAGCATTTATTGAAGCTGAATATCATAGCTTTATCTCCTACCTGTCGGTGGAAAACCTGTTGAAGATCCTATCTTCAATCTAATACATGGTTTGATGTTTTAAGACTCTCTTGTAATTCTTTCTCAAAAGGTTGATGTAACAATTCCTTCACTAAATATGCTTTGCAATTTACAAATGTTTAACACCAATAAATCATCTATGAAAGTGAATCCTGTTTATTTTTGTGTTTATTTTGGATTTGTGTCACATCATGTCCTTGGAGCGCTTCCACATAAGCTGCTTCCAGCGCTTCCTGGGAATTACCTGGTATGAGTGGGTGCCTCACACTGAAATACTTGTAAAGACCAACTGCAGAAGTATTGAGGCTATGATCACCCAGCGTCAGCTGCAGTGGCTGGGGCACCTGATAAGCATGCCCCCATGTCAGCTACCCCGCCGAGTGTTATACGGCCAGCTACATCATGGTTGACACTCAGCTGGAGGGCCGAAGAAGCGCTATAAGGATCAGATGAAGAATGCTTTAATGACGTGCAAGATCAGACCTGAGGACCTGGGGGAGGTTGCTGCTGACCGTACCACTTGGCGACAGCTGTGTAGGGACGGGGTTCGTATTCTGGAGATGGAAAGAGCAACCAGAAGACAGCAGAAGAAAGCCAGGAGAAATGCAGCCATGGTTGCCACCACTACCACATATACATGTCCCACCTGCAATAGAGCTTGTGGGTCTAGGATAGGACTGTATAGTCATCAAAGATCTCACCGTTAAAGGAGTGGACGTTGTCATCAGATTTTGATGGACAACTGAAGAGAGGACTTGAGTCGATGGGTTGGAGCAAAGTACAGTGTTTTTAACACAAAGTGCAGGTCCCACTGAGTGCACTCTCAGTGTAGTGTGGACACCAATGGGCTGCAGTGAGGCAGGGGTGTCGTACTATATTTAAACAATTCCGTAAGTTCAAATACCTGATTAAAATGTTCAAATGAATAAATTGAATTCTGATAGCTGTGACAGAACACAGGAAGTGCAGTAGGTGGAAGTGTAGTGTGTGGGAGCTGAAAACATAAACAGATTTATAACAAAACTCCTCCAGTAAGTGTCTGCAGCTCAGGAAATCTCTACACAGAGTAAACTGTCCTGTAGTTGTCTTAATACTAAATAGGCAGGGATGTGAAAAAGTGCAGGGGGTGTGGTTTTAGATGAAAAGGAATTAAGAAAGGTAGAGTGAAAGGACATTCCCAAGTCTCCGCACGGGAATTCTGTGATTGACAGTGGTGAACACCAAGAAGAAGGGTCCCGGCCGGAAACGTCAACTGTACCTCTTCCTATAGATGCTGCCTGGCCTGCTGCATTCACCATCATTTTTTGTGTGTGTTACCAAGAAGAAGTTACTGACACGATGAAAACCACCAAAGATGGAGGACCTTCATTGCTGCCCAAAATGCCAGCAGCGTAACAGGCAAAGGAGAGATAGTGAACGGTCAAGGTAAATAATGAAGGACAGCAAAATCGATAAGAGTACCCAGAATGTATAAAGAAGGAAAAGAGCATACAATTTAAGAGTATGCATAAGAACATAGGAGCAGGAGTCGGCCATCTGGCCTGTTGAGCCTGAGCTGCCATTCAATAACATCATGGCTGATCTGGCTATGGACTCAGTTCCACCTACCTGCCTTTTCTGCATAATTCCCCTGCTGTCCATAAATCTTTCCAACTGTGCCTTAAATACATTTAAGAAGGTAGTTTCTACTGCTTCCACGGGCAGAGATTTCCACAGATCCTACACCTCCAAAAGACGTAGGGGCAGGGGTAAATTGATTAAAAAGTCAAACTCAGAGGCTCTTCATGTGAATACAGTACACGTGGCATTCAAAAACAAAGTAAACCAATTCAAGCCACAAATGGAAATAGATGGATCTGATCTATGCATCGTCATGGAGATGAGGCTACATTCAAAGTGATCATGGTTGGGAGTTAAGTATTCAAAGATACTTAACTTTTAGAAAAGTGAGGCAAAATGTAAGAGTAATATTAGTAGAAGTAGAATTAGGTTCCTTATGGTTCTTATAGCTGGGCATAGTAATTGGGTTAAACTCCCACTACCAATGAACTCTCCCAATGGAGTGTGTCTCTAATGGCCTCTGACAACCAAGCCCACCTCCTGGCATTCACATGTGGCTTAGCTACTAAGCCAGGCAAAACCGTTTCTACTGACAAGAGAAGGGGCAAAGGTGGGTAACTGGCATGGAGATGGGGAGCCTACTACATGGACAACAGCTTGCTTTCCATATTGTACTGCCAGGCTGTGTATCTCATAGACAGCATCTATGGTTGACCCCAACTAATGAGGGGCCGCAGTGGTAGTCGCCCTAATAATAAAGGATTCAATGAAGCCTGCAGATAAAAAAGCATTTTAGTTTATAAGTTTCAAAAGTAGAGTTAGTTTAGTTAAAACTGAAATAACAATCCCAGAACACATTGGTGGGACTCCAGTGCAGGCTCCCAAAGAGTAATTGGAATCCAGTGTAGAGTATATATCAAGAAATTAAAGTTACTCTAACAAGTATAGTACAACAGTCACAGTCAACTTTATGTAGAGACTGATGGTAGCTGTCTGTTGTGTCCAACAGTGACAGGAAACCTGTGCAGCAGAGTTTTTAAAGTGGAAATACTTTATACTTCATTGTCACCAAACAATTGATACTAGAACGTATAATCATCACAGCGATATTTGATTCTGCGCTTTCCACTCCCCGGATCACAAATATTAAATATTTAAAATAGTAAAAATTAGTAAATATTAAAAATTTAAATTATAAATCATAAATAGAAAATAGAAAAATGGAAAGTAAGGTAGTGCAAAAAAAACCAACAGGCAGGTCCGGATATTTGGAGGGTACGGCCCAGATCCGGGTCAGGATCCGTTCAGCAGCCTTTTCACAGTTGGAAAGAAGCTGTTCCCAAATCTGGCCGTACGAGTCTTCAAGCTCTTGAGCCTTCTCCCGGAGGGAAGAGGGACGAAAAGTGTGCTGGCTGGGTGGGTCATGTCCTTGATTATCCTGGCAGCACTGCTCTGACAGCGTGCGGTGTAAAGTGAGTCCAAGGACGGTAGATTGGTTTGTGTGATGTGCTGCGCCGTGTTCACGATCTTCTGCAGTTTCACTGGGGCAGTTCCACTCTCTTGACCTCGGAAATTCAAGTCCAGTGGTACTAACAAGCATCACAAACTGGGGTCTTCCTTGGTTGCAGTGGATGACCGTAACGTCTTCTGAGCCTAGTCATGCCTTTCGCTCTCCGTGGCGCATTGCAGAACCGCCTTCCTGGCTGTTAGATCTCACTCTAAATGTCATCTGCCCAATTCACTGGAACTGACTTTGAATGCTGGGACAGGCAAGTCCCTAACTCATCAGGGTATGAGGCTGTTGGCTACCCTCCCCTGGTTTAGCCCGCCTGTCGAAGTGACGTACCGGGGTGTGGCTGCTCTCACATGCAAACAGCTACTTGGTGCCAAAGGTGAGTCATCTGCTCCCAGAATGGACTCAGCAGGTCTTTCATCAGAGGTGCTACCCCTCCCTGGGCACCCCGCACACCCCTGTAGAGACTGTGCAAACCAAATTAACACTAACGCGTGGATGGTGTGTTCAAAATAGTTATCTAGAAGAATATGCTGAGTGATTAATTTGAGTAATAAGTTAATTGTGGAAATGAGAACAGATGTAAATAATTTTAAAAGTTAGGGACCTTTTGAAAGAGTAGTCATAATACATTAGAATATTTTATATAAAGGTAGAAATACATTCAGTCCAATCTGAAACCATGTTTGGTGATCTAAATGAAACTAACTAAGAAGGTATGTGGCAAGAATTGGGTATAGAAGATTACGCAGCAGACAAGAAATTGCCAATGTTCAATTAACTGATATATAGTTTACCACAATACACTCAGTGGCCACTTTACTAGGTACACTGGTACACCTGCTCGGTAATGCAAATATCAACCAATCACACGTGAGCAGCTCAATGCATAAAAACATGCAGACATGGTCAAGAGATTCAGATGTGGTTGAGGCCAATCATCAGAATGGGGAAGAAAAGTGATCTAAGTAACTTTTACTGTGGAATGATTGTAAGTGCCAGATGGGGTGGTTTGAGTACCTCAAAAACTGCTGATCTCCTGGGACTTTTAGCACAACGGTCTCTAGCGTTTACAGAGAATGGTGTGAAAAACAAAAAAAAACACCCAGTGAGGGCAGTTCCATAGGCAAAAATGTCTCTTAATTGAAAGAGGTCAGAAGAAAATGGCCAGACTGGTTCAAGCTGACAGGGAGGCTACAGTAACTCAAATAACCACACGTTACAACAGTGGTGTGCAGAAGAGCATCTCTGAACGCACAACACATCGAACCTCAAATGGGCTGCAGCAGCAGAAGACCACAAACATACACTCAGTGACCACTTCGTATGTTCGTTTGCTATGTGCTGTGTTATGTGATGTGGGCAATCATGGTCCTTGGCAAATGTCTCTACAGAAGTAGTTTGCCATTGCCTTCATCTGGGCAGTATCTTTACAATACGTGTGAGCCCAGCCATTATCAGTATTCTTCAGTGGTTATCTGCCTGACGTCAGAGGTCACATAACCAGGACTTGTGATATGCACCAGCTGCTCATACAACCATCCACCACCTGTTCATATTACCCTAATCGGGGGGGCTAAGCAGGTGCTACACCTTGCCCAAGGGTGACCTGCAGGCTAGCGGAGGGAAGGAGCGCCTTACACCTCCTTTGGTAGAGATGTATATTCACCCTGCCACCCCGGTTTCATCCAGGAGATACCTAATAAAGTTGCCACTCAGATCTATCACATTAAGAGACAAAAGCCAATAGGATAAATGATCTAAATGCTAACAAGAGTATTTAAAAATGGTATTCAATAATCAAAATACTTATAATGTTGCCAAAGAGAACAGTAAGTGTGAGGACTAGGAAGATTTCAAAAGACAGTGAAAAAAGACCAGGACATATACTACGGAAATTGAAAACAGAAGACAGGAATGAACTGATGAGAGTGATAAAGACTGACTGTTAAAGCTTTCTTTTATATCAATAGAAAAGACTGGCAGATTTAGGTGACTCCTTATGGATCAGACAGGTAGCAACAGAGATATTAAATTGCCGTTTTTGTGTGTGCATCTTCAAAAGAAAGACGTGAAAGAGTGACTTCCAGAAATACCTGAACAAGGAAACCAGGAATGCCATACAGAGGGCTATTTCAAGAGCAAAGAATCAATTCCATGAAAGGTCAGATGCACAAGAGCTCTGGAAGGGCTTGTAGGACATTACTTCCTATGAAGTGAAACCCAACACCATGAATGGCAGTGATGCTTCACTCCCAGATGATCGGAACACCTTTTATGCTCGCTTTGAAAGGGAGAATAAAACCACAGCTATGAGGATCCCTGCAGCACCCGGTAACCCTGTGATCTCTGTCTTGGAGGCCAACATCAGGCTAGCTATCAAGAGGGAGAACTCTTGCAAGGCCACAGGCCCTGTTGGAGTACCTGATAAGGCTCTGAAAACTTGTGCCAACCAACTGGCATATGTATTCAAAAACATTTTCAACCTCTCACTGCTATGGTTGGAAATTCCCACCTGGTTCAAAAGGGCAACAACTATACCAGTGCCCAAGAAGAACAGTGTGAGCTACCTTAATGACTCACATCTACAGTGATGAGTGCTTTTAGAGGTTGGTCATGACTAGAATCAACTGCTGCCTCAAAAAGGACCTGGACCCACTGCAATTTGCCTATTGCCACAATAGATCTACGGCAGACGCTATGTCATTGTCCTCCACATGGCCTTAGACCACCTGGACAATACCAATACCAATATGTCAAGATGATGTTCATTGACTATAGCTCAGCGTTTTACACCATCATTCCCACAGTCCTGATCGAAAAGCTACAGAACCTGAGCCTCTCTACCTCACTCTGCAATTGGATCCTCGACTTCCTAACCGGAAGACCACAACCTGTGCGGATTGGTGATAGCATATCCTCCTCGCAGATGATCAACACTGGTGTAGCTCAGGGGTGTGTGCTTAGCCCACTGCTCTACTCTCTATATACACATGACTGTGTGGCTAGGCATAGCTCAAATACCATCTATAAGTTTGCTGATGATACAACTACTGTTGGTAGAATCTCAGGTGGTGATGAGAGGGCCTATAGGAGCAAGATATACCAGCTGGTTGAGTGATGTCCTGACGAAGGGTTCTGGCCCGAAACGTTGACTGATCGTTTCCACGGATGCTGCCTGACCTGCTGAGTTCCTCTAGCGTGTTGTGAGTGTTGCTTTGACCCTAGCATCTGCAGATTATTTTGTGGTTGAGTGGTATTGCGGCAACAACCTAGCACTCAACGTCAGTAAGACCAAAGAGCTGATTGTGGACTTCAAGAAGGGTAAGACAAGGAAACATGAACCAATCCTCATAGAAGGATCAGAAGTGAAGACAGTAAGCAATTTCAAGTGCCTGTGTGTCAATATCTCTGAGGACCTAATCTGGACCCAATATATCGATGCAGCTATAAAGAAGGCAAGATAGCAGCTATATTTCATTAGGAGATTGAGGAGATTTGGTGTGTCTCCTAAAACACTCGACAACTTCTATAGATGTACCATAGATTGCATTCTGACAGGCTTCATCACTGTCTAGGAGTGCGGGGGTATCGCTGCACAGGATCGTAAGAAACTACAGAAAATTGTAAAGTTAGTCAGCTCCATCAAGAGTACTAGCCTCTGTAGTATTCAAGATATCTTCAAGGAGTGGTGCCTTAGAAAGGACCGTCGTTATTAAGGACCCCCATCACGCAGGACATGCCCTCTTCTCATTGTTACTATCAAGAAGGAGGTACAGAAGCCTGAAGGCACACACTCAGCGATTCAGGAACAGCTTCTTCCCCTCTGCCATCCAGTTTCTAAGTGGACACTGAGACCTCACTATTTTTAATTTAACAATTTAATATACTTACTGTAATTGATTTATTTTTCTCTATATTTACTGCATGCACTGCATTGTTCTGCTGCTGCTGAGATAACAAATTTCACGACACATGCTGGTGATTTTAAAACCCGATTCTGATTCTGAAATAATGAAGAAAAGTTCTAAAGGTGAAAAGAATTTTGAAATTAGCATCAAAATTAAAAGAAAGTTCTGGAGAAATTAATGGAATGAAAATTCAATAAATCCCCAGGACTTTGTGGCTTTTAAGATACCAAATGTATTGATTTTTTAATCTTCTAAAGTTTCATAGATTATAGAATGCTTCCAAGAATGGAAGGTGGCAAATACAATCGCACTATTGAAGGAAGTGCAGAAAGCGAAAACTAGTATCAGTCAGTCGGAAATCAATACTAGAATATATTAATAAGGAGTGTTAACAAGCCACATAGCAAGATAGAGTCAACATGGATTTACGAAACAGAAATCATACTTGGTAAGTGTTAGACCTTTTTGAGTTGTACCTAACAAAATTCAAAGTTCAAAGTAAATTGATTATCAGAGTGCATATATGTCACCATATACAACTTTGAGATTCATTTTCTTGTGGGCATAGTCAATAAATCTACAGAATAATAATAAAAACAAAATCAGTGAAAGACTGCCCAACTTCCCAACTTGAGCATTCAACCAGAGTGCAAATGACAACAAACTGCATAAATACAAAAGAAAAAAATAATAAGAATAAATACATAAAGTGGACTTCAGGAGGAGCCCCCCAATACTCCCCCCACTCACTATACTCAACTGTGTTGTGTCTGCTGTGGAGACCTTCAGGTTTCTGGCTGTCACCATCTCCCAGGACCTGAAGTGGACACCCAACGCGGACTCTTATCAAAAAGGCTCAGCTTCGTTCCTAAATCTTTTTTTGATAAAGTCGACTCTAAAATTTCTTCATTTATTTGGCAGAATAAGAATCCGAGACTGGGTAAAATACATTTACAGAAAGCTAAGAGAGATGGAGGTTTAGCATTACCTAACTTTAGATTTTATTATTGGGCTATTAATATTCGACATATGAAATTTTGGTTACTTGACCGGGATATACTATCTATTCCTAAATGGGTAGCATTGGAATTACAATCTGTTCAGGGTTATACACTTGGTTCTATTTTAGGTTCATCTCTTCCTTTTGATTCGAAACGCCTTAAGCAGGTCTCTAACCCGATTGTTAAATATGCTTTGCATATTTGGTTTCAATTCAGAAAATTTTTTGATCTTAATCAATTCGGGTTAGCGATTCCTATTTTAGGTAACATATTTTTTCCTCCCTCTTTTACGGATCGCGCTTTTCAAACTTGGAAGACTAAGGGTATTTTACGGTTTTTGGATTTATTTTTAGATGGTTCCCTTATGTCTTTTGAACAATTATCTAATAAATATAACTTATCAAGAATACATTTTTTTAGATATTTACAAGTTAGAAATTTCCTAAGTACTATACTTTCTTCCTTTCCAATGCTTCCTCCTATATATATTTTAGATTCGATAATTAACCTTAATCCATGTCAGAAAGGTGCATCGGCTATGATTTATAATATTATTATGAAACTTAGGAAAGCTCCATTTGATAAGATTAGGGTAGATTGGGAACAGGAATTGGGGCTTACCATTTCTGTGGATGATTGGGGGCAGATTTTACAATTAGTTAATACTTCCTCTATTTGTGCTAAACATTCCCTAATTCAATTTAAAGTGGTGCATAGAGCACATATGTCCAAAGATAAGTTAGCGCGTTTTTACTCGCATATTAATCCTTTCTGTGATAGATGTTCGGGGCAGATAGCCTCTTTAACTCATATGTTTTGGTCTTGCCCTACTTTGGAAACTTTTTGGAGAGATATTTTCAATATTATTTCTAAGGTATTAAATATAGATATCTCTCCTCACCCTATTACTGCTATCTTTGGACTACCTAAAATTTCTAGTAATCTTTCCCCTTCAGCCCGTAGAATGATTGCATTTCTTACTTTAATGGCGAAAAGATGTATTTTACAACATTGGAAAGAGCTTAATGCTCCAACTACCTTTTTTTGGTTTTCTCAGACGATTTTATGTTTGAATCTGGAGAAAATTAGAAGTAACCTTTATGATTCTTCATTTAAATTTGAACAGATTTGGGGACCTTTTATTCGATATTTTCATTTAATGTAATATTTACCCTTCTTGTTTTTTTTTCACTGTTTTAATGGAGGTCGGGATTGAGGACGTGATTTTAAGTTTAACTCTGTTTGGTTTCAAGTTAGCCCATTGCTTTGCTTTGCTTTTAGTTAGTTGCACGGTGGGTTTTTTTTTGGGGTTTTTTTTTCTTTTTTTCCATTGATATATATAAAATCTAGTATACTATTATGTTATCTTGGTTTCTTATGCTTAAATTACATTGTTTGTAGTATTTTCTTTTTGGTATTGTTATCTTTTGGAATTTTATTATACTTTAACATTGTATTAATGTTTATATGGCTTACCTTTTTTGTATACTTACTCAATAAAAAGATTTAAAAAGAAAGAAAGAAAAAGGCTCAGCAGAGGTTGTATTTCCTACGTCAACTCAGGAAGTACAACCTGCCTCAGAAGCTGCTGATTCAATTCTATTCGGGAATAATCCAGTCCGTTCTCTGTTCGTCCATCACTGTCTGGTTTGGATCAGCTACCAAACAAGACAAGAATAGGCTCCAAAGAACCGTCAGGGCTGCGGGAAGGATTATTGGTGTGAAGCTGCCCTCGATCCAGGACTTATATGCATCTAGAGTCAGGAAGCGAGCAAGCAGCATCATTGTAGACCCATCACACCCTGGACATCACCTGTTCCAACTCCTTCCTTCTGGTAGGCGCTTTAGATCACTGTATGCCAGGACAAATAGGTACAAGAATAGTTTCTTTCTGTATGCCATCAGTCTTATGAACACTTGAATTTTAGTCTATTATAAACCAAGTCCACCTGTACATACACAGGTAGACCTCATTGTATATAGTTCACGATTATTTGCACTATTGTTTTGTTTGCTTTTTGATTCTGTACAGCGAGAGCTCAAGGAAACCGGCATCAAATTCCCTGTATGTGTCCACATACTTAGCGATAATAAAGGATTCTGATTCTGATATCAAGAACATGAGATGAAGAGTCCTTGAAAGAGAGTCTTGTGGGAATATGGAGAATTACTTTAGGGGATGGAAGTTGGAAGTTCCTTGTCTGCACCAACCAGGAAGCCAATTGAACTAATTACATGTTCCTGCATATGGTCTGTCTCCCTCGATTCCATCTATTGATGTGCTTGAATAAAATGTCTCTTAAAACATTGATATTGTGTTTGCTTCTATTACCTCACCTGGCACAGCATTCCAGGCATTATAAACTTGGTGAAAAAATTGGCTTCACAAATCTTTACATGATTTCTAATTTCTCTCAACCGCATCTCCCTGTAACCTTTGGCACCTTTACCAATCAATAAGTATGGAAATACACCATGTACATTTTGATGCCCGAATAAATCAAGAACTTATCAACCTCTGCTTTAAATATACCCAATGACTTGGCCTCCACAGCAAAGAATTCCACAGATTCATCACCCTCTGGCTAAAGAAGTTCCTTCTCATCTCTGTTCTAATGGGACGTCCTTCTATTCTGAGGCCGTGCCCTCTGGTCCCAGACTCACTCACTATAGGAAATATCTTCTGCATGTCCACTCTATCTAGGCCTTTCAATATTCAAGATGTTTCAATGAGATCCCCCTCATTCTTCTAAACTCCAGTGAGTACAGGCCCAGAGTAATCAAACCAGGTATTTGAAGTATTATGTGCAGTTCTGTTTGCTAAACTATAGGAAGAAGAGGTATAGTGTGGTAACGAAAATTGCATGCAACACTTCAAATATTTGAAGCATACCTCATGAGGCCAATTTTTATACTCACTGCCTTGACCATTGAAAGAAAGCATGCCATACACCTTCTTTACCAGCTTATCTACTTGTGTTGCCACTTACAGGGAGCTATTTTCACCCTGAGATCTTCGCTATGCATCAATGCTCCTAAAGACCATCAGACCAAAAGACATAGGAACAGAATTAGGCAATTTGGTCCATCGTCCATTTCATCATGGCTGATCCATTTTCCACTCAGCCCCAATCTCCTGCCTTCTCCCCGTATCGCTTCATGCTCTGACCGATCTAGAATCTACCAACCTCTGCCTTAATATACATAAAGACAGCCTCCACAGCTGCCTATGGCAAAGAATTCCACAGATTCACCACTTCGTGGCTAAAGAAATTCCCCTTCATCTCCTTTCTAAAAGGACGCCCCCCTATTCTGAGGCTGTGCCCTCTGGTCTTAGACTCTCCCACCATAGGAAACATCCTCTCCACATCCACTCTATCAAGGCCTTTCACCATTTGATAGGTTTCAATGAGGTCACCCCTCATTCATCTGAATTCCAATGAATACAGGCCCAGAGCCTTCAAATGCTCTTCATATGATGTCATTTCAATCCCGAAATCATTTTTATGAGCCTTCTTTGAACTCTCTCCAGTTTCAGCAGATCATCTTCGGAGTCAGAATCTGAACCAAAATCAGGTTTAATATCACCGGCATGTCGTGAAATTTATTGTCTTTGCGGCAGCAATACAATGCAATGCATACCAATAGAGAGAATAATGCGAATTACAGTAAGTTGTATATATTAAGTAGTTAATTCAATAAGTAGTGCAAAAAAATAAAAATAGCAAGATAGTGTTCATGGGTTCAATGTCCATGCAGAAACTGGACGGCAGAGGGGAAGAAGCTGTTCCTGAATGGCTGAGTGTGTGTACCTTCAGGATTCTGCACCTCCTTCCCAATGGTAGTAATGAGAAGAGGGCATGTCCTGGGTGATGGGGGTCCTTAATGATGGATACTGCATTGTTGAGGCACGCCTTTTGAAGATGTTCCGGAGATTGGAGAGGCTAATGACCATGATGAAGCTGAGGGCGGATCTTGATCTTTTCCCTCCTCGGGAGCTGCCTGGCCCGATGAGTCTAGCATCTTGGTGTGTTGCTGATGCCTGTTGTATCTCCAAATGGACTGGATAGTCACTATTAACAGTAATTTTAGGAAAATCAGTGCAAGAATTATATTCATAATGCTGGTGGGCAGTTATATAAAATATCCTTATGAGATCACCATGTAATGTCTGCATGAAGAAAACGAAAATGATTTAAATGTCCGATAATCCTCCTTGAGGAGATGGTTGAGGAACTTACCTTCGCACCGGTGACGCCTCACCGCATGGACTGCCGTCACGTGGCCACGTCAATCAGAAGGCTCGCCGCTGATTGGCTAGACTGCATCGGAAGGTGGGGTTTGGGTAACTTCCTGTTGGCGGGGTTTTGCGAGGGTGTGGTTCAGGTGAGTTGGTGCGCCGGACTTCGTTTGCAGCGGGCGTCGATTATAAAACCAACTATGCAGTATTTATTCTGATGTATTCGGTTTCAAAACACATGAATGGGAAAATAGTGAATGTTAGGACAACGTCGGTGCGTTTTGCTTACAGACAGCCCAATGCCAGCCATCCCTTTGCCAATTCATATTTAACTCGGATGGGATTGTTTACAAAGCTTGTGGTTGGATAGCGGATGTGAACAGGATTGTGCAAATCATTTGCAACGTACTTTATTAAAACCATTTAGCGTCAAAAAGTACGTCTGTGTGTGAGACATTATCTGTGTAGGGATGTGTGTGCGTGTGTTCCTTAAACATTAATAATCATCGTCAGTTGCATTTTGAAAGTGCACAGAAGTTCAGTCAATACTGTTGATGTAGCAACTCCCAAAATGAACTTGTTTTCTGAGATCCATTTGGCATGTTATATCTTTGGTATATGACCCCAATTAATTATCCATGCTCCCGAAAAATATACCTAGAGATTTCTTGCTTGCTGTCTGATATAATGCTTTGATTAGTAATTCGTGTTATACAGTGTATTAGCATTTAGATTAATTTGGAATGTAGTTCATCAAATTACATGTAATTTAATGAACACAAAGATACACCATTATTACAAGTCATTTTTTTCATACAAGCTACCCTGGTAAGAGAATGTTTGAGTTATGTACATACAAGTTCCCATTATACTAACTAAACTTAAAAGCCCCACCTGCAGTACTCTGAAAAAGTCTTGAGCACATATATACATAACTAGGTTGCTGTAAGACTTCTGCACAGTACTGTAGAGATTTTATGTATTGCACTGTACTGCTGCCACAAAAAAATACATTTCATGACATGTGAGTGATGTTAAACTTGATCAAATCTGCAGCTGCTGTAAGTCGAAGTAACGCAGATAAATGCTGGCGGAACCCAGCAGGCCAGGCAGCATCTATGGAAAAAGTACAGACTGCGTTTTGGGCCGAGACCCTTTGGCAGGACTGGACTCATCCTTTTTTCTCCAGTCCTGCCAATGGGTCTCGGCCTGAAACGTTGACTGTACTTTTTTCCATAGATGCTGCCTTACCTGCTGAGTTCCTCCAGCATTTTGTGTGTATTGTTATGATGATAAACCTGATTCTGATACGAGTCTCCACTGTTGACTGAGAGTGAGAAGGGGGCAGGGAGAGGGGAATCCTGGTTGGGAAAAGGAGGAGGGAGAGGGAAGCATCAGAGATACATTCTGTAATGGTCAATAAACCAATTGTTTGGAATCAAATTACCTTGCCTGGTGTCTCAGAGCTGGGTGTGTCTACATCTGTAGCATCCCCTGCCCCAACACACCTTCTCTGCCACCTGTCCCACACCCCTGCCCTGGTGCTTCACCCTCGCTAATCCCAACATCCTTTGTTCCCGCCAGATTTACACACTCTTCGCTCCATGTTGACAAATATACTACTGTGCAAAAATCAGAGACATCTTATATATACATACCTCAGACTTTTGCACAGAACTATAGATACATACCTTCATGCTTACGAGCAGCAGAAGCTAATTTCCTCTTTTATGAAATTTCAGAAGCATGAGTAAAAGGGAGACAAAGGAGGAAGAAGAAGAATCCCTCGCTTGGCTGCCTCATTTTCATGGAGTGTCCCATGTGCCCCATCAGTACAAGACGAGAGCTTAGTGGAAAGTCCACCGAGTGTTACTGCAAATGAAGAATCAGAGGAAGCTGCTTCTGGAGTGGAACTGGACTGCGATGCAACTGCTTCCGATTCATTAGAACTTCTCTCAGAGCAGTTGGAGAGCGATGAATGTGTTGATGTGGACAATCCAGGTACGGTCTCTGATTGGGTTAGGTACTTGATTAGTTTATATACAGAAGCAAGCAACTCAGCCTAACGTGACTTCGCTGGTACACAGTCCTTTGCTTTGCCAGTTCAACAATGTTATTTATTAGTCAAACATGTGGGTGCAGTTTGGATCTGTTGGTAGACCTCTGTGTGAAAGGCTAGTGGCTTTAAAACTATTAGCTGTGGCAGTTCCAGGATTTTCTCCCTTGTGGTCTTTCTTTCTCCTGAACTGTCACCATATACTTCCCTGCGATTCGATTTCTTGAAGGCATTCACAGTAGTACAAAGAAATAGAACAGAATCAGTGAAAGACTGCACACAAGTGCGGATGAATGACCTAAAGAAGACAAACTCTGCAAATAGGACAAAAATCTCCAATAGTGATACTAATACTGAGAATATGAGCTGTAGAGTCCTTGATTGTGAGTCAGTTCAGAGTTGAGGTGAGTGAAGTTATCCACACTGGTTCAGGAACCTGATGGTTGAAGGATAATAACTGTTCCTGAACCTGGTGGTGCAGGACCTAAGGCTCCTGTACCAATTTGAACTAGTTTAGAAGGGGCTGATGAAATTATATATTACTCCAAATATCTTTGATTTTTGATCATGAATCTTGGATTTTATTCTCACCTGAAGTTCTGAAAAAATTACAAATGTACTGTGTTGCCTCTGCAATATTAAACAGCATGTAACACAGAACAGAAAGGAAAGATACAGAATGTGGCTGGAAGAAGGTGGAATATTCTGAGAAAGCTGAAGAAAATGAAAAAATTTCATTTTGAGAGCAAACAAGTACTTATCCCGCTTTTTTTTGTCTTTTTCTGACCTGGTAAATTCCTTGCCACTTGCTAATACTCTCTGGCTGGGCTGTGGCATTAGTTTGAGCTATTCTGGATTACCACAGTGCAAGCAGTAATTTTTCTGCATTGTTTCCTCTTTCGCTGCTCACTAACAACGGCACGGTAATGCAGTTGATCCAGTTGCTTATCTGACAGGATTAATAGCCCCAGTGTCCTTCAGAACCTTAGAAGAAATTAATAATAGCACAAAGTCAAGTTATGATTGGTTCGACACTGAAAAGTCTAGTAAAGTACATTCTATTTAAGTTTGAGCTTCATGATTTTAATAATATAATTGCAATAACTCTGTTTGGTTAGGTTAAAAACCTAAAAGTCTGATCACGGAATAAGGTAACACACATCAAAGTTGCTGGTGAACGCGGCAGGCCAGGCAGCATCTCTAAGAAGAGGTACAGTCGACATTTCAGGCCGAGACCCTTCGTCAGGAGTCCTGACGGGGGTCTCAGCCTGAAACGTCGACTGTACCTCTTCCTAGAGATGCTGCCTGGCCTGCTGTGTTCACCAGCAACTTTGATGTGTGTTGCTTGAATTTCCAGCATCTGCAGAATTCCTGTTGTTCATGGACTAAGGTGATAGGATTGAGGTAATCAGATCTAAACAAGTTTAAGAGTTATGTATTGGCTCTTCATTTTAGTTATTGGTACTGTAGTCGCATGCAAATGCGCTACTAAAGAAACACGGAGGCAGAGAGAGCTGAACTCAGAATGCCTTTACTGATCCAAAAACGCGCGCTTAAATCTCCCTCCCCCCCCATGGGCCCCTTTGACCCGTGATGTCAGACTGTCCCCGGAAGGTCCGCCCCGAGCGGGTAGTTCCAAACGCGCTACCGCGTGTCTGCCCGCGGCTCCTGATGGCGGTTGGAGCCCCGCTTGTGCGGGCTGCCACACCACCACCCCCAGAAACGTCCATTGGGGGAGTGGAGCCCCCAGTCTGTGTGGCTTGCCTGGGTGGCCGGCCTCACGGTGTGGTATGGGTACCCTCACTGGTTGCTCAATGTCCAAGTGTGCCAGTTTGAGGTGGTCCACTGTAAAAGTCTCTTCCCGGCCACCCACCTCCACGACACACGTGGCTCCGTTGTGCCGGATCACCTTGAAGGGTCCCTCGTACGGCCGCTGTAGAGGTGACCTGTGCATGCCTCTGTGAATAAAAACATACTCACAGTCTTGGAGGTCTTTAGGGGTGAAGCATGGTGTGGGACCATGCCTGGGGTCAGGACCGGTGCCAGGGTCCCTACCTTGTCCCGCAGCCTCGTTAGCACCGCTGCTAGAGTTTCTTCCAAACCTCGGGCCTCTGGTATGAACTCGCCTGGGGCCGTCAGGGGGCACCGTAGACCAATTCCGCCGAGGAGGTGTCCAGCTCCTCCTTGGGGGCTGTGCGGATGTCCAATAGGACCCAGGGAAGCTCATCTGTCCAGTTGGGGCCGCTGAGGCACGCCATCAGGGCCGACGAGATGCCGGTGGAATCGCTGTACCAAACCGTTGGACTGGGGATGGTACACTGTGGTGTGATGCAGCTGGGTGCCCAGGAGCTGCGCCAGTGCTATCCACAAACTAGACGTGAACTGCGACCCTCTTTCGGAGGTGATGTCTGTTGGGAGGCCAAACCTGGCGATCCAGTTTGCAATGAGCGTCCTGGTGCAGGACTCAGTGGACGTGTCTGCGAACGGTACGGCTTCCAGCCATCTGGTGAACCTGTCTACCATGGTAAAGGTATACCTGCGAGACTGGCAGGGGGCCGACGATGTCCACGTGGATGTGTTGGAACCTCCTGTGCGTCGGCTGGAACTGCTGGAGGGGAGCCTTCTCCTGCCGCTGGACTTTGGCGGTCTGGCAGTGTACGTACGTCCTGGCCCAGTGTCCGACCTGCTTGCGCAAACCGTGCCGGAGGATTCTGTCCACTACTAGCTTGATGGACACCCGGACGGACGGGTGGGCCAGGTCGTGCAGCATGTCGAACACCCGGCGCCTCCATGCTGCTGGTACCATGGGTCGGGGTTTGCCGGTAGACATGTCGCACAGGAGTCGATCCGCTGCCGGGCCGATGGAGACATCCTCCAACTGGAGCCCCGAAACGGCAGTGCGGTAAGCCGGGATCTCAGTGTCCGACCGTCGTGCTTCCGCCAGTGCTGTGTAGTCTGTTCCTGAGGATGAATTGCCTACTGAGTGGAGGCAGGGGCGAGACAGTGTGTTGGCGACAACGTTGTTCTTCCCTGCGATGTGGCGGACGTCTGTGGTGAATTCTGATATAAAGGACAGGTGCCTCTGCTGCCGAGCCGACCATGGGTCCAATACCTTGGCCAGTGTGAAGATGAGGGGCTTGTGGTCCGTATACACGGTGAACTCCCTTCCCTCGAGGAAGTACCAGAAATGCCGGACAGCCAGGTAGAACGTTAGCAACTCTGTGTTGAAAGCACTGTACTTCACCTCTGGTGGCCTTAGGTGCCGGATGAAGAAAGCGAGTGGTCGCCACTGGTCCTCAACGAGCTGCTCCAGGACTCCACCGACTGCCGTGTCAGAAGCATCGACTGTGAGTGCCGTGGGTACATCGACTCTCGGGTGCACTAGGGGGGCCGCCTTTGTCAGCGCCTCCTTGGCCTGTTCGAACGCCTCCGTGGACTCCATGTCCCATGCCACTTCCTTGGCCTTGCCGGCCATCAGGCTGAACAAGGGTCTTATGATAAAAGTTGACCATCCCTACGAACTCCTGCAGGCCCTTGACCGTGCTGGGCTTAGAGAACTGGCAGATGGCCTGGACCTTGTCCAGTAGAGGAACTGCGCCATGTCGGTTGACTCTGTGGCCCAAGAAGTCGATCTCATTCAGCCCGAACTGGCACTTCACCGGATTGATTGCCAGTCCGTGGTCGCTCAGGCATTGGCAGAGCTGGCGCAAATGTGCCATGCGCTCGTGGTGCGAACTGCTGGCCACCAGGATATTGTCCAAGTAAATGAAAACAAAATCCAGGCAGTGTCCCACCGAGTCCATGAGCCTTTGGAAAGTTTGGGCTGCATTCTTGAGACCGAAAGGCATCCTCAGGAATTCGAACAAGCCGAACGGGGTGATGAGGGCTGTCTTGGGCACGTTGTCAGGGTCACCAGTGTAGTCGTGCGCAAACGCGGTACTGAAACACACGGAGGCAGAGAGAGCTGAACTCAGAATGCCTTTACTAAATCAAAAACGCGCGCTTAAATCTCCCCTCCCATGGGCCCCTGCGACCCGCAGGGTGGACGTGACGTCAGACTGTCCCCGGAAGGTCCGCCCCAAGCGGGTAGTTACAAACTCGCTACTGAGTGTCTGCCCACGGCTCCCGATGGCAGTTTGAGTCCCGTGTGTGCGGGCTGCCACAGTACTACTTGGTTAATTAGGTTGTAAACTTTCTGTGGCTAGCCATATGGTCTTCTGCGGCTGTAGCCCGTCCACTTCAAGTTTTTGTGTTACTTGAGTTCCTGTCACCTTCCTGTCAGCTTGAATCAGTCTGGCCATTCTCTTCTGACCTCTCTCATTAACAAGGTGTTTATATATTTTTTGAGGAAATTACAAGCAGGGTAGGCAAGGGAGAGGCAGTGGATGTGGTGTACTTGGATTTTCAGAAGGCCTTTGACAAGGTGCTGCACATGAGGCTGCTTAGCAAGATAAGAGCCCATGGAATTACAGGGAAGTTACTAGCGTGGGTGGAGCATTGGCTGATCGGCAGAAAACAGAGAGTGGGAATAAAGGGATCCTATTCTGGCTGGCTGCTGGTTACCAATAGAGTTCCATTGAGGTTGGTGTTGGGAACCGCTGCTCTTTATGATGTATGTCAATGATTTGGACTTTGGGATTAATGGATTTGTGCTAAATTTGCTGATGATACAAAGATAGGTGGAGGAGCAGGTAGTGTTGAGGGAACGGAGAGCCTGCAGAGACTTAGATAGTTTAGGGCAGGGGTCCCCAACCTTTTGGGCATCGTGGACCCGTTTAATATTGACGATATTCTTGCGGACCGGCCAACTGGAGGCGGGGGGGGGGTGTTCAAATTCAACAGTGCATGACAGGGAATGATGAACGGTGCAGCTGACTCATATTGTTTCATATCGCCAAATCATATCGTTTCCGCGTGGCCCAGTAGCACATGCTCGTGGCCTGGTGGTTGGAGACCACTGGTTTGGGGGAATGGGCAAAGAAGTGGCAAATGAAATACAAGGTTGGAAAGTGTATGGTCATGCACTTTGGTAGAAGAAATAAACAGGCAGACTATTATTTAGATGGGGAGAGAATTCGAAAGGCAGAGATGCAAAGTGACTTGGGAGTCCTTGTGCAGGATACCCTAAAGGTTAACCTCCAGACTGAGTCAGTGGTGAAGAAGGCGAATGCAATATTGGGGTTGATTTCTCGAGGTTTAGAATATAACAGCAGGGACATGATGTTGAGGCTCTATAAGGCACTCGTGAGAACACACTTGGAGTATTGTATGCAGTTTTGGGCTCCTTATTTTCAAAAGGATGTGCTGATATCGGAGAGGGTTCAGAGAAGATTCACAAGAATGACTCCAGGAATGAAAGAGTTACCGTATGAGGAACGTCTGGCAGCTCTTGGGCTTTATTCCCTGGAGTTCAGGAGAATGGGGGCAGATCTCATAGAAACATTCCAAATGTTAAAAGGCTTAAGCAGACTAGATATGAGAAAGTTATTTCCCACAGTAGGTGAGTCTAGGACAAGAGGGCATAACTTCAGGATTTAAGGACATCCATTTAGAACAGAGATGCAGGGAAATTACTTTAGTCAGAGGGTGGTAAATCTAGAATTTGTTGCCATTTGTGGAGGCCAAGGCATTAGGTATATTTAAGGCAGGGATAGATAAGTTCTTGATTAGCCAGGGCATCAAAGAGTATGGGAAGAAGGCAGGGGAGTGGGGATGACTGGAAGAATTAGATCAGCCCATGCGTGAATGGTGGAGCAGACTCGATGGGCTGAATGGCCTACTTCTATATCTTATGGCCTGAAACCCACAGAACTGGGTGATTTTTTTTTTCTTTTTTTGCACCATTCTCTAAAACTCTAGAGCAGGATTCCCAATCTATTTTATGCCATAGACCCCTACCATTAAGCAAGGGGTCAGTGGACCCCAGATTGGGAATCTGTGCTGTAAAGATTTTTGTGTGTGAAAATCCCAGGATATCAGCAGTTTCTAGGATACTCAAACCACCCCGTCTGGCACCGGCAATCATTCCACAGTCAGAGTCACTTAGATCACATTCTTCCCCATTCTGATCTTTGGTCTGAACAACAACTGAACCTCTAACCATGTCTGCATGCTTTTATGCATTGGTTTGCTGTCATATGATTGGCTGGTTAGATATTTGCATTAATGAGCAGTTGTATGGGTGTACCTGATAAAATGGCCACTGAGTGTACATATCACAGTCATTGGCTACAGATAGCATCCTTGGATATAAATTATGATGATCTGAGATTAATTTTGTTGTCCTATAAGCCAGTGGTCCCCAATCACCGGGCCGCAAAACATCTGCTACCGGGCTGCAAGGAAACAATATGATTTGGCGATATGAAACGATACGAGTCATTCCCTGTCACGCGCACTGTTGAACTTCAACCCATGTGAGTTCATCAGTGACCCAAGTCGTGCTAAGGAATGGGTCCGTGACCCATTTGTGAATGTTTCCGGTGAATCTTCCATGTCAGCGCGGGAAAAAGATCAACTCCTCGAGCTTGCAAATGACGGTGGGCTGAAAAGTATGTTTGACATAACATCTCTGCTGGCATTCTGGATCAAAGTCATGGCTGAATATCCTGAGATAGCCACGAAAGCAGGGAAAACATTGCTTCCATTTCCAACATCATATCTCTGCGAAGTGGAGTTTTCAGCAGTGAATGCAACGAAAACTAAACTGCGGAATAGACTGGACATTAGGAACCCCCTTCAAGTATCGCTGTCTCCCATCACCCCTCGATGGGACCATCTTGTTAAAGGAAAACAAGCCCAGGGTTCCCACTTATTCAGTGATATTGGTGTGTTGCAATGATTTTATATGTTCATACGAGGAAAATATGCGGTATGTTTAATATCCAAATGTTACTTAAAATGTTATGATGCTGTTGACTTATAAGTGACTTATAATTCAGTGGTCCCCAACCTCCAGGCCGCGAAGAATGCAGTGGTACAGCAGTAGCCAGAATGCATCCAGTACATCTTTAAGAAAAAAGCCAAAATAAACAAGCTAATTAACTAGATGCCGCCCAGATCAGAGGTAGAGAAAATTTACAATGATGTTGCTGGGTCTGGAGGACCTGAGTTATAAGGAAAGATTGAATAGGTTAGAACTGTATTCCTTAGAACACAGAAGATTGTGAAGAGATTTGATAGAGGTATACAAAATTCTGAAGGGTATAGATAGGGTATATGCAAGCAGATATTTTCCACTGGGATTGGGTGGGACTACAACCAGAGGTCATGGGGTAAGGGTGAAAGGTGAAAAGTTTAAGGGAACGTGAGGGGAAACTTCTTCACTCAGAGGGTTGTGAGAGTGTGGAAAGAGCTCCCAGTACAAGTGGTGCATGCAAGCTTGATTGCAACGTTTAAGAGAAGTTTAGATAGGTAAATGGATGATAGGGTATGGAAAGCTGTGGTCCTGGTGTAGGTTGTTAGGAGTAGGCAGTTTAAATGGTTTGGCATGGACTGGATGGGCTGAAGGGCCTGTTTCTATCTGTCCTTTTCTATGACTTCATGACTCTTATCACATAACTCACTCTATCTATCAAAGTTGCTGGTGAACGCAGCAGGCCAGGCAGCATCTGTAGGAAGAGGTGCAGTCGACGTTTTAGGCCGAGACCCTTCGTCAGGACTAACTGAAGGAAGAGTGAGTAAGGGGTTTGAAAGTTGGAGGGGGAGAGGGAGATCCAAAATGATAGGAGAAGACAGGAGGGGAAGGGATAGAGCCAAGAGCTGGACAGGTGATAGGCAAAAGGGGATACAAGAGAATCATGGGACAGGAGGTCTGGGAAGAAACACGGGGGGGGGGGACCCAGAGGATGGGCAAGAGGTATATTCAGAGGGACAGAGGGAGAAAAAGGAGAGTGAGAGAAAGAATGTGTACATAAAGCTAAGTAACAGATGGGGTACGAGGGGGAGGTGGGGCCTTAGCGGAAGTTAGAGAAGTCGATGTTCATGCCATCAGGTTGGAGGCTATCCAGACGGAATATAAGGTGTTGTTTCTCCAACCTGAGTGTGGCTTCATCTTTACAGTAGAGGAGGCCGTGGATAGACATGTCAGAATGGGAATGGGATGTGGAATTAAAATGTGTGGCCACTGGGAGATCCTGCTTTCTCTGGCGGACAGAGCGTAGATGTTCAGCAAAGCGGTCTCCCAGTCTGCGTCGGGTCTCGCCAATATATAAAAGGCCACATTGGGAGCACCGGACGCAGTATATCACCCCAGTCGACTCACAGGTGAAGTGTTGCCTCACCTGGAAGGACTGTTTGGGGCCCTGAATGGTGGTAAGGGAGGAAGTGTAAGGGCATGTGTAGCACTTGTTCCGCTTACACGGATAAGTGCCAGGAGGGAGATCAGTGGGGAGGGATGGGGGGGACGAATGGACAAGGGAGTCGCGTAGGGAGCGATCCCTGCGGAAAGCAGGGGGGGAGGGAAAGATGTGCTTAGTGGTGGGATCCCGTTGGAGGTGGCAGAAGTTACGGAGAATAATATGTTGAACCCGGAGGCTGGTGGGGTGGTAGGTGAGGACCAGGGGAACCCTATTCCTAGTGGGGTGGCAGGAGGATGGAGTGAGAGCAGATGTACGTGAAATGGGGGAGATGCGTTTAAGAGCAGAGTTGATAGTGGAGGAAGGGAAGCCCCTTTCTTTAAAAAAGGAAGACATCTCCCTCGTCCTAGAATGAAAAGCCTCATCCTGAGAGCAGATGCGGCGGAGACGGAGGAATTGCGAGAAGGGGATGGCGTTTTTGCAAGAGGCAGGGTGGGAAGAGGAATAGTCCAGATAGCTGTGAGAGTCAGTAGGTTTATAGTAGACATCAGTGGATAAGCTGTCTCCAGAGACGGAGACAGAAAGATCTAGAAAGGGGAGGGAGGTGTTGGAAATGGACCAGGTAAACTTGAGGGCGGGGTGAAAGTTGGAGGCAAAGTTAATAAAGTCAACGAGTTCTGCATGCATGCAGGAAGCAGCGCCAATGCAGTCGTTGATGTAGCGAAGGAAAAGTGGGGGACAGATACCAGAATAGGCACGGAACATAGATTGTTCCACAAACCCAACAAAAAGGCAGGCATAGCTAGGACCCATACGGGTGCCCATAGCTACATCTTTAGTTTGAAGAAAGTGGGAGGAGCCAAAGGAGAAATTATTAAGAGTAAGGACTAATTCCGCTAGACGGAGCAGAGTGGTGCCAAAGGAGAAATTATTCTGGGAGACCGCTTTGCTGAACATCTACGCTCTGCCCGCCAGAGAAAGCAGGATCTCCCAGTGGCCACACATTTTAATTCCATATCCCATTCCCATTCTGACATGTCTGTCCACGGCCTCCTCTACTGTAAAGATGAAGCCACACTCAGGTTGGAGGAACAACACCTTATATTCCGTCTGGGTAGCCTCCAACCTGATGGCATGAACATCGACTTCTCTAACTTCCGCTGAGGCCCCACCTCCCCCTCATACCCCATCTGTTACTTATTTTTATGCACACATTCTTTCTCTCACTCTCCTTTTTCTCCCTCTGTCCCTCTGAATATATCTCTTGCCCATCCTCTGGGTCCCCCCCCTTGTCTTTCTTCCCGGACCTCCTGTCCCATGATCCTCTCGTATCCCCTTTTGCCTATCACCTGTCCAGCTCTTGGCTCTATCCCTTCCCCTCCTGTCTTCTCCTATCATTTTGGATCTCCCCCTCCCCCTCCAACTTTCAAATCCCTTACTCACTCTTCCTTCAGTTAGTCCTGACGAAGGGTCTTGGCCTGAAATGTCGACTGCACCTCTTCCTACAGATGCTGCCTGGCCTGCTGTGTTCACCAGCAACTTTGATGTGTGTTGCTTGAATTTCCAGCATCTGCAGAATTCCTGTTGTTCACTCTCTATGTCGTTTCTCCACTGAATTTGGAATTCATGGAGTCATAGAACCACATTTTGCTCTGTGAATACACTGGTGCTAAGCTGTGTGGGCCCCACTGCCCTTTCCCTGGACAACATCGGTGGCATGGAGAGGGGAGACTTGCAGCATGGGCAACTGCTGGTCTTCCATACAACCTTGCCCAGGCCTGCGCCCTGGAAACCTTTCAAGGCGCAAATCCATGGTCACACGAGACTAATGGATGCCTATATAAAAAAGTCATAGAGTCTGTTTCCAGCTTGCAGTTGTTTTTTGACATGTGAGGGAGAGAGGTGGTCCCATAGTCAGAAGGGACCAAAATTGGTGTACATTGCTTAAATATTGTAGAGAATAGATTACTTTTCCCACAATCTTCACAGAGTTTCAACTTTCTTTTATGACATTTTTAATAAAGTCATAAATGGAAAACAAAAAATTGCTCCCTTTTTGCTGGTTCTTTTTTCTACATGTTCATTGAATTGATTTAGATTATCTTAGAGCAACTAAAAAGTCCAAGATCAGGGTGAAGTTTGTAACTTGTTATGACAGATTGTAACAGGTCTTTCAACCCATTTCTTCTTGGTTGTCTCCTTGAAAGAACTTGCATACTTAACCCACTTCCAGCTGCTTTTTTAAAGTCTGCTCAGTTTTGATTGCAGTATTTATATAAGTTGCAAATTCTGTGCCCTGTTAGTTAAGATTTTATATTCTAAATTCAAAACCTGTGTTCTAATATTGTATGACTTCAGTAGGTTCACTTTTACTTTCAAGATAATCCTCAGGGTGAGACAGTGGTTGACTTCATTGGTATGACCTCCAGCCATTTCGAGTGAGCATCCACAGCAATCAGAAACGTGGAGTCCATGAATGAGCGAGCAAAGTCAATATGTACTCTTTGCCATGGTGACGACGGCCACTCCAATGGGTGTAATGGTGCCTGTGGGGATGTATTTTGAACTTTCTGGCATCCCGAACAGCTTTTGGCCAGCTTTTCAATCTGTTTATTTATTCCCTTCTCAAACACTTTCTTATTAGCATTAAGCAGCTGTGCAAGTCTCTGGTTAGTACTGTTATTTGGGCTGCAGTTGCCTGTTGACGCCACATTGAGAGCTTTGATTGTGTGCTGGTCTAGTTGGATTTTGCTCAAACTTTCATGTCCAAGAAGTGCTGGCCCTTCACTTTCCAACACATAAAGCTCTGTCTGTCGTACTTGACCTCCATACCTTCGCTTTCAGTTTGCCTTTGCAGGATACTTTCTGTACGTGTCCTTGATGGTGGGTAGGCTGGTACGGGTGATGCATTGGGCAGTTTTAGCTGCTCATTATAGAGCCTTCCTATCTGCCACAGTGCAGTTTCCATACTGTGCAATGATGTAACTTGTCAAATAAATGTACACAGTGTGTCTACTGAATTTTTCAGGGATTGAAGTCAGTAAATTTTTATTGAGAATTTTTAATATTAACACAAAATCAAGAAAGTGCATTTGAAATGCAGATCAACAAAGATCAAAATGTCTAATGGAGTAAGTTTGAAGGGTTGAATGGCCTGCTTTTCCTTATTTTGCCATTTCTAAAATAGCTTGTGCTTTCCATAAGCTGACCATCTTCTCTGTTCTCTTCTGTCAGTGATTTCTATATCTGGTTATGCCTTTCGTGCAGTTGTAGATGTATTTGAGTTTGAAGAAGGAAAAGCTAAAAGCAGGCCAAATACAGCTATGCTCAAATTGCATTGAAACAACTCCATCAACAATAATAGCAAAATTGTATCGGGGGGTAAGGGTGCTATCTCTATTGGGTTAACTTAGCTCAGCTTATAAAATCGTGTCACTGTCCTTCGTATGTGGAATATGTATCGTTAAAATAACTCCAATGAATAATGGAACAGGAAAAGGATCCTGCAGCTACAACCTTTAAATGCTGTAGCAGTCTCTCGCATTGGCTGTGTTCCCACTTGATTCAGCATCTTCTTTAAAGAACACTGCATATGATATTTGATCATTGTACAGTCTGTGAAGGAAGATTCTGGCCTAACAAGCCTGTACTGCCCAGTTCATCCATGTGATCAATTAACCTACCAACCCGCACATCTTCAAAACGTGGGAGGGAGCCCATGGAGAGAATGTACACATTTTTCACTGACCGACAGGAATTGAACCCATTGTTGTAATAGTGTTATGCCAACTACTACCCTACCATGCTGCCCCTCCATGCTGACATGCTGCCCTTAGTAAGCTTCATGAGGAAATAATCTTTTATGCATTTGTAATAATGTTTGTATTTTGTAGAGTAGGGGGAATGGGAGGCTCACAAACTTGCCCTCCTCCCATCTCTCCCTGCCTCAGGAGGCATTGTACAGAATATTGAATTCAACCTAGTTCAGAGATCTCATCACAATGCTTAGCAGCTGACTTGAGTTCAAATTAATCTTGCCCCAATCAGTATTTGTGCCATTTGGTCATCCTGTACATGAGATTAAAATTAATTTTCTTTCCCTTTGAGTTACTTTTGTACAACCACAGAATGCAAGTAGGGATCTTGCCTCACATCTCCAACCGAGGTTCTGTCCTGGTCTTGTTTTCTGTCTGCAGGTTCTCCCCACGATTGCACATGCCAAAATTTTACAAATTGGTGCAATAGAATACTGCAATTTGCTCTGATTTGTCAGTGAGTATTAGAATTTGGAGTGAGTTGTTGAGACTGTGGAGGAATAAAATGGGTCCAGGTGTGGGGCTAATTTAAAATTAGGCATGAAGGTTGGTGTGGGATGTGGATCCTGTATTTTTGTGCTGTATCTCTCTTGTTTCTAGTCCAGTATTTCCATCCTACATGGTTTTCAATACTTATATGAGAAAATAATGCTGAAGAGGTAGTAATGGGGAGAAGGAAATGGCGGACGAACTGAATAAGTATTTTGCATCAATGTTCACTGTTGGAAGACACTAGCAGTATGGTGGAAGTTTCAGGTGTCAGGAGTCATGAGGTGTGTAAAGTTACCATTACTAGAGAGAAGGTTCTTTGGAAACTGAAAGGTCTGAAGGTAGATAAGTCACCTGGTCCAGATGGTGTACACTCCTGGGTTCTGAAAGCATGGCGGATGGAATACAGTGTCGGGAAATGTATGGTCATGCACTTCAGTAGAAGAAATAAAAGGGTTGGCTAATTTCTAAATGGAGAGAAAATACAAAAAACTGAGGTGCAAAAGGACTTGGGAGTCCTTGTGTAGGATTCTCTAAAAGTTAATTTGCAGGTTGAATCTGTGGTGAGAAAGGCAAATGCAATGTTAGCATTGATTTCAGGAGGTTGATAGCAAACTGTTTGACCTATTTTTCCTCTCTGTCATAAACTGAACTTGCAGTAAGATGGTGAAAAAGCTGCCAGCAGTGGTTGCTTCTATTTTGTCAGGAAAATCTGCTCGGGCTCAAGTTATTACTCACTCCTCTGCAACAATACAACTCCAAGGAAAGATTTTAAAAAATCATCTTGAATGAAATTGATTTCTTGGAATTCATCTTCAGTTACTGAAAAAGATGAAAGGGAGATTCCCCAACATTTGATTTAACTTTGTGCTGTAGAATATCAAACTCCTACCACCTGTCCAGCTTCTCATTATCCAGCCTATAAAGTGGGTGAGGTCAGAGATCCCGAGACATTTGTTTTATAGCAGCAGTATGTTTAAATTAGATGGTTTCCTCCAAATTTTCTTAGATTTCTGGCTTTCTATGTCCACTCTGTCCCATCATCTTGTTACTTGAAATGTGTTAAACTCTTGTCATTGCCTCCAAACAAGAGAAAATCTGCAGATGCTGGAAATCCACAAAATGCTGGAGGAACTCAGCAGGTCAGGCAGCATCTACGGAAAAAAGTACAGTCGACATTTCAGGCGGAAACTCTTCGGCAGACCTCCAGTTTGTTTTCAAGGTCCAGCATTCTGAATCTAATGTGACACTTTATATCTTGGACAAGATATGTCCAAGGTAATGTTCCTTCTGAATTTTTCCCCCATTACTTAATGCACCTCTTGGAACTGAGGAACTGGAACAGGAAACACTACAGGGTCCTATTCAGTCTTGTATTTGATCACAGTACTGTTTTACATTGTACTGTACTGGTTAAGCTTTCTGCATTCTCTTTCTCTCTAACCCACTGCACTGCATACAAAATTTGAACATCAGAATCAGGTATCTTATCACAGTCTTATACAAAGTGAAATTTACTGTTTTATGGCAGTGGTACAGTGCAAAAACATAACATTGCAATAAATTTCACAGTAAATTAGATTATGAAGACACGTAGTCCCCTTTTATTGTCATTTAGTAATGCATGCATTAAGAAATGATACATTATTTCCTCCGGTGTGATATCACAAAACACAGGACAAACCAAGGCTGAAAAAACTACAAAACCACATAATTATACATATAGTTACAAACAGTGCACAATCCCATAACTTGATGAAGAAGTCCATGAGCACAGTAAAGTTCAAAGTTTCTCAAATGTCCCACATCTCATGCAAACGGGAGAAGGAAGAAAAACTCTCCCTGCCATGCCGACCACAATCCGACTCTGAGTCATCCGAAAACTTCGAGCTCTGATCAGCTCTCCGACATCGAGTGCTGAGCGGCATCTCTGCCGAACGATTCGACCTCCTTCTCGGTCACCAAGAGCAGGCAAGGCCGGGGATTTTGAGGCCTACCCTCTGAAAGATTCCCGACCACACAGTAATGACAGCAGTGGACGGGCGTTTCAGAAATTTCTCTGGATGTTCTTCTGTGCTTTCATGTCCATTCTCCATCAAATCAGAATTGTTCACGGCCCCTATTTAACAGATACGACATCATTTATCATTGGTAAATACCACAAAAGAAAGGAGTAATGACAGTGTTCATGAACTGATTAGAAATTTGATAGCAGAGCAGAAGAAACTGTTGCAAAATTGTTGAGTGGGGTCTTCAGGCTCCTATACGTCCTGCCTGGTATTAGCAATACTTCATTGTCGCCAAACAATTGATACTAGAGCGTACAATCATCAATGAGAGGGCATGTCTCAGATGTTGAGAGTCATTCTTGAGGTATTGCCTCTTGAAGATTTCCTCTGTGGTGGGGAGCTCTGTGCCCTTGATGAAGCTGAATGAGTCTACAAATGCTTGCAGGCTGTCCATGATCTTGTGCATTGGAAACTCCATATCAAGATGTGATGCAACCAGTCAGAATGCACCGGACTGCAATAGAAATTTGCAGGAGTTTTTCTGCCTGAATGATGAAGTAGATTTGAAGCAGACTGGTGGTTGTTAGATCTCTCCCTTGTTTCACAGTCATCCAGCTAGTGACATGGAGCATATGTATTTAAAGCATGCCAATTGACAGTTCTTTGTAGTGTGGCAAACTCATGTATATTCAAAATGCTAACAGATGTCTTTAAAATGGAGAAAGTGACAGTGTAAACTATCTGGATTGTGGCACGTGTTTGTGAATGAAGTTGATTGCTTGTAAATAGGAAGTAGAAATAAATATGAGATTCTGCAAGTGCTGGAAATCCAGAGCAACAGGTATACAATGCTGGAGGAACTCAGCAGGCCAGGCAGCATCTATGGAAATGAATAAACAGTGAATGTTTCGGGCTGAAACCCTTCTTTAGAAGTGAAAAGGAAGGGGGAAGATGCCAGAATAAGGAGGTGGATGGAGGGGAAGGAGATAGCTGGAAGATGATGGGTGAAGCCAGGTGGGTGGGAAAGGTCAATGGCTGGACAGGAAGAAATCTGATAGGAGAGGAGAGTGAGCCATAGGAGGAAGGGAAGGAGGAGAGGGACCCAGGAAGAAGTGATAGACAGGTGGAAGAGGTAAAAGGCCAGAGTGGGGAATAGAAGAAGAGGGGAGGGTTTTTTTTAAATTTCTGGATCATTGGGACCTCTTCTGGCGCAGGTGTGATGGGTACAAAAAGGACGGGTTGCCCTTGAATCCTAGGGGGACCAATATCATGGTGGGGAGATTTGCGAAGGCGACTGGAGAGACTTTAAACTAGAATGGTTGAGAGGTGGGAATCAAATTGAAGAGACTAGGAGGGAGGAGGTTGATTCACAGATGGAGAGAGCTGGTGGACGGTGTGTGAGGGAGGGTGGGCAGGGGACAGAGAACGGGAGAACTCAGACTGAAGATGTAGGGGAGAAGGAAGAAAAAGATAACAAAATTGTTTGCACCATCAGGGATAAACAGAGAGTAAGAGGTGGAGAGTTTCTTAAATGCATCTATGTTAATGCTAGGAGCATTGTAAGAAAGGTGTATGAGCTGAGAGCATAGATTGATACCTGGAAATACGATGTTGTAGCTATTAATGAAACATGGTTGCAGGAGGGGTGTGATTGGCAACTAAATATTCCTGGATTTCGTTGCTTCAGGTGTGATAGAATCGGAGGGGCAAAAAGGGGAAGTGTTGTATTGCTTGTCAGAGAAAATATTACAGCGGTGCTCTGGCAGGATAGATTAGAGGACTTGTCTAGGGAGGCTATTGGGTGGAATTGAGGAATGGGAAAGGTGTAGTAATGCTTCTAGGGGTGTATTATAGACCACCTAATGGGGAGCGAGAATTGGAGGAGCAAATTTGTAAGGAGATAGCAGATATTTGTAGTAAGCACAAGGTTCTGATTGTGGGAGATTTTAATTTTCCACACATAGACTAGGAAACCCATTCTGTAAAAGGGTTGGATGGTTTGGAGTTTGTAAAATATGTGCAAGATAGTTTTTTTTGTAGCAAAACATAGAGATACCAACTAGAGAAGGGGCGGTGTTGGATCTCCTGTTAGGGAATGAGATAGGGCAGGTGACAGAGGTATGTGTTGGGGAGCACTTCGGGTCCAGTGATCACAATGCCATTAGTTTCGATATAATTATAGAGAAGGATAGGACTGGATGCAGGGTTGAGATTTTTGATTGGGGAAAGGCTAACTTTGAGGAGATGCGAAAGGATTTAGAAGGAGTGGATTGGGACAGTTTGTTTTATAGGAAGGATGTAATAGAGAAATGGAGGTCTTTTAAAGGTGAAATTTTGAGGGTACAGAATCTTTATGTTCCTGTTAGGTTGAAAGAAAAGGTTAAAAGTTTGAGAGAGCCATGGTTTTCAAGGGATATTGGAAACTTGATTCGGAAAAAGAGAGAGATCTACAATAAATATAGGCAACTTGGAGCAAATGAGGTGCTCGAGGAATATAAAGAATGTAAAAAGAATCTTAAAGAAATTAGAAAAGCTAAAAGAAGATATGAGGCTACTTTGGTAAGTAAGGTGAAAATAAATCCAAAGGGGTTCTACAGTTATATTTATAGCAAAAGGATAGTGAGGGATAAAATTGGTCCCTTAGAGAATCAGAGTGGTTGGCTATGTGCGGAGCCATAAGAGACGGGGGTGATTTTGAACAATTTCTTCGGTCTTCGCTAAGGAGAAAGATATTGAATTGTATAAGGTAAGGGAAACAAGTAGGGTAGTTATAGAAAATATGATGATTAAAGAAGAGGATGTACTGGCGCTTTTAAGGAATATAAAAGTGGATAAGTCTCTGGGTCCTGACAGGATATTCCCTAGACCTTGAGGGAAGTTAGTGTAGAAATAGCAGGGGCTCTGAGAGAAATACTTCGAATGTGATTAGAAATGGGGATGGTGCCGGAGGATTGGCATATTGCTCATGTTGTTCCATTGTTTAAAAAGGGTTCTAAGAGTAAACCTTGCAATTATCGGCCTGTGAGTTTGACGTCAGTGGTGGGTAAATTGATGGAAAGTATTCTTAGAGATGGTATATATAATTATCTGGATAGATAGGATCTGACTAGGAACAGCCAACATGGATTTGTGCGTGGAAAGTCATGTTTGACAAATCTTATTGAATTTTTTGAAGAGGTTTCTAGGAAAGTTGACGCAGGTAAAGCGGTGGATGTTGTCTGTAAGGACTTCAGTAAGGCCTTTGACAAGGTTCCACAGGGAAGCTTAGTTAGGAAGGTTCAATCATTAGGTATTAATATTGAAGTAGTAAAATGGATTCAGCAGTGGCTGAATGGGAGATGCCAGAGAGTAGTGGTGGATAACTGTGTGTCAGATTGGAGGACGGTGTGTAGCGGTGTGCCTCAGGAATCTGTACTGGGTCCAATGTTGTTTGTCATATATATTAACGATCTGGATGATGGGGTGGTAAATTGGATGAGTAAGTATGCAGATGATACTAAGATAGGTGGAGTTGTGGATAATGAAGTAAGTTTTCAAAGCTTGCAGAGAGATTTAGGCCAGTTAGAAGAGTGGGCTGAAAGATGGCAGATGGAGCTTAATGCTGATAAGTGTGAGGTGCTACATTTTGGTAGGACTAATCAAAATAGGACACACATGGTAAATGGTAGGGCATTGAAGAATGCAGTAGAACAGAGGGATCTAGGAATAATGGTGCATAGTTCCCTGAAGGTGGAATCTCATGTGGATAGGGTGGTGAAGAGATCGTTTGGTATGCTGGCCTTTATAAATCAGAGCATTGAGTATAGGAGTTGGGATGTAATGCTGAAATTGTACAAGGCATTGGTGAGGCCAAATTTGGAGTACTGTGTGCAGTTCTGGTCACCGAATTATAGGAAAGATGTCAACAAAATTGAGAGAGTACGGAGAAGGTTTACTAGAATGTTACCTGGGTTTCATCTCCTAAGTTACAGAGATAGGTTGAATAAGTTGGGTCTTTATTCTTTGGAACGTAGAAGGTTGAGGGGGGACTTGATAGAGGTATTTAAAATTTTGAGGGGGATAGATAGAGTTGATATGGATAGGCTTTTTCCATTGAGAGTAGAGGAGCTTCAAACAAGAGGACATGAGTTGAGAGTTAAAGGGCAAAAGTTTAGGGATAACATGAGGGGGAACTTCTTTACTCAGAGAGTGGTAGCTGTGTGGAACGATGTTCCAGCAGAAGTGGTTGAGGCAGGTTTGATGTTGTCATTTAAAGTTAAATTGGGTGGATATATGGACAGGAAAGGAATGGAGGGTTATGGGCTGAGTGCAGGTTGGTGGGACTAGGTGAGAATAAGAGTTCGGCACGGACTAGAAGGGCCGAGATGGCCTGTTTCCATACTGTAATTGTTATATATTTGTATGGTTACCGGAAGGAGAAATCAATACTCATGCAATCAGTATTGGAGGCTACCCAGATGGAATATAAGGTGTTGCTCCTCCACCCTGAGGATGGCCTCATCATGGCACAAGAGGAGTCCATGGATCGACTTGTTAAATGAAGGATTCTATCAGTTTTTTTTCAAAGGTGAAATATCCTTTTTATGCTGTGGACTTAAACTTTAAATTTGGATCAATTAACTACAGGATTCTTCAGCCTTAATTTAAGTGTGAAGTTAGGTTTGGCAGGCATGAGATTTAGGGATGTCAAACTTGAGAAGGAAGTACCAGTCAGTCATAATTGATGAATCTCATTTCCATTGACAGAATCAGCGTGATCTGTATATTTAAAAGTCACCTATACTTGGTAACTTCTCTTTCCCTGTGGCTGCTCCCTATTAAGTTAGATCTCTGCTCCTGGAAATGTTTTTTGGGAGTGTGCAATAGTTGAAGTATCTGAAACATTAACTATTTCTTTTCTTCACAGATGATGCCTGGCCTGCCAAGTGTTTGCAGTATTTTCTATTTTTATTTCAGATTCCAGCTACTTTTCATAGTCATAGTAATACTTTATTGATCCCGGGGGAAATTGGTTTTCGTTACAGTTGCACCATAAATAATAAATAGTAATAGAACCATAAATAGTTAAATAGTAATATGTAAATTATGCCAATAAATTATGAAATAAGTCCAGGACCAGCCTATCGGCTCAGGGTGTCTGACCCTCCAAGGGAGGAGTTGTAAAGTTTGATGGCCACAGGCAGGAATGACTTCCTATGACGCTCTGTGCTGCATCTCAGTGGAATGAGTCTCTGGCTGAATGTACTCCTGTGCCCACCCAGTACATTATGTAGTGGATGGGAGACATTGACCAAGATGGCATTCAACTTAGACAGCATCCTCTTTTCAGACACCACCGTCAGAGAGTCCAGTTCCATCCCTACAACATCACTTGCCTTACGAATGAGTTTGTTGATTCTGTTAGTGTCTGCTACCCTCAGCCTGCTGCCCCAGCACACAACAGCAAACATGATAGCACTGGCAACCACAGACTCGTAGAACATCCTCAGCATCGTCCGGCAGATGTTAAAGGACCTCAGTCTCCTCAGGAAATAGAGACGGCTCTGACCCTTCTTGTAGACAGCCTCAGTTTTCTTAGACCAGTCCTGTTTATTGTCAATTCGTATCCCCAGGTATTTGTAATCCTCCACCATGTCCACACTGACCCCCTGGATGGAAACAGGGGTCACTGGTACCTTAGCTCTCCTCAGGTCCACACCAGCTCCTTAGTCTTTTTCACATTAAGCTGCAGATAATTCTGCTCACACCATGTGACAAAGTTCCCTACCGTAGCCCTGTACTCAACCTCATCTCCCTTGCTGATGCATCCAACTATGGCAGAGTCATCCGAAAACTTCTGAAGATGACAAGACTCTGTGCAGTAGTTGAAGTCCGAGGTGTAAATGGTGAAGAGAAAGGGAGACAAGACAGTCCCCTGTGGAGCCCCAGTGCTGCTGATCACTCTGTCGGACACACAGTGTTGCAAGCACACGTACTGTGGTCTGCCAGTCAGGTAATCAAGAATCCATGATACCAGGGAAGCATCCACCTGCATCGCTGTCAGCTTCTCCCCCAGCAGAGCAGGGCGGATGGTGTTGAACGCACTGGAGAAGTCAAAAAACATGACCCTCACAGTGCTCGCTGGCTTGTCCAGGTGGGCATAGACATGGTTCAGCAGGTAGATGATGGCATCGTCAACTCCTAGTCGGAGCTGGTAGGCGAACTGGAGGGGATCTAAGTGTGGCCTGACCATAGGCCGGAGCAGCTCCAGAACAAGTCTCTCCAGGGTCTTCATGATGTGGGAGGTCAATGCCACCGGTCTGTAGTCATTGAGGCCGCTGGGGTGCGGCGTCTTCGGCACAGGGACGAGGCAGGACGTCTTCCATAGTACAGGAACCCTCCGGAGCCTCAGGCTCATGTTGAATACATGGCGAAGTACTCCACATAGCTGAGGGGCACAGGCTTTGAGCACCCTGGTACTGACACCATCTGGTCCTGCAGCCTTGCTTGGGTTGAGACGTTTCAGCTGTCTTCTCACCTGTTCAGCTGTGAAGCCCACCGTGGTGGTTTCGTGTGGGGGAGGGGTATAATCATGAGAGCAGGATGGGGGACTGTGAGGAGGGGTAGGAGGGGAGAGTGGAATATGTGTTGGTTGGGGGCCGACAACAGATGGCTCATGTGGGCCATTTTAGTCCCGGGACCGCCACTGAAAGTTTTCTCTCTCAATTTGCTGTGGCTGATGAACGTGTAGCAGTGATACGGATCTATATAATTAAAGTGATGGTTTCATTTTAGGTAAAAACTACAGAATTTCAGAAGTTTATTGTTGGGGAAATCAAAGTCAAATTGAGGGGGATGATTTACAGAGAAAGAAGACAATACTAAGCCTATAAATTGCAATGTCCTAAAAGAACCATTAACTTATGTGATCAGAGTGAAAACTGTTTAAATTTGCAGATTATTGTCTTGTATAAATGCACTCAGATGGATGCAAGCAAACTAGATATGGAATTTTTTTAAGATTCCTTTTTATAAATTTGCAATAATAACGCGCGCGCACACACACACACACACACACACACACACTCTAAAGTGACCGTTGATACACCTTATTAATTAAATATCTAATCAGCCAATCACGTAGCAGCAACTCAAGGCACAAAAGCAAGCAGGCATGGTCAAGAGATTCAGTTGCTGTTCGGATCAAACATCAGAATGGGGAAGAAATGTGATCTAAGTGACTTTGACCATGGAATGATTGTTGGTTCCGGATGGGGTGGAATATCTCAGAAACTGCTGGTCTTCTGGGATTTTCGCATCCAACAGTCACTAGAGCAGGGGCTCCCAATTCGGGGTCCACTGACTCCTCAGTTAATGGGAAGTGTTTATGACGTAAAAAACGTTTGGAACCCCTGCTCTGGAGAGTGGTGTGAGAAATGGAAAACATCCAGTGAGCAGCAGTTCTGAGAGCAAAAATGCCTTGTTCATGAGAGAGGTCAGAGGAGAATGGCCAGACTGGTTCAAACTGACAGGAACTCAGATAACCATGTGTTACAACAGCGGTATGCAGAAGTGCATCTTTGCATACGTAACACATCACACTTTGGTGGGTTACAGCAGCAGAACACCACAAACATTCACTCAGTGGCCACTTTATCAGATATAGGAGGCACACAGTTAGTGATCATATAGAGATCCATTAATCTGAGACCAGCCCTCAGATCAAAGTTCAAAGTAAATTTATTATCTAAGTATGTAAACGTAACTTTGCTGGATCAAATAACGACAACACAAAAAGATTGCTACTTATCTTTTAAGCCGTTTATTTCTTCGAGCTCAGCCGGTGAGTGAACTTGGACCCAACATCAGGGAGAGATCCTTTCTCATCTCCCCGGCCGTTCTACAAGTTCACTGCCCGATGTCAGAACTGTCAGAAGTTATAAGGCCAAAGTTATAAAGAACAATCAGTTTGATAACCATTCCGGTCAAGTCAATGGACTGTTGATACAGAGAACAATCAGTTTGGTAACTATTTGGGTCAAGTCAATGGACTATTGATACAGAGAACAAGCAGTTTGATAACTATTCTGGCCAAGTCAATGGACTATTGATACAAAAGTACAATCAATTTGTTAGACACTCCAGGCACCTTAATTAAAGAAAGGAATGTCCTACCTGGTTTGCTGGAGCCACAACTTAATTACAAAGATAAGAACATCCATTAAATTTGTGCTTTAATTAAGAAAGGAATGTTCTGTCTAATTTCCATCAGGTACTGCTTTTTTGTCAAAATCAAAAGGTATGAAAAGCCCAGAGACATCTTATGTGGATCTGAGCGAACTTTAACCCTTATCTTGCTCCAAAGAAAGCAGCTGTGAGACATTATTGAAACACACTGCAGTCACAGACATAGTCAGTTCTGATTCCATTGTTTACAGGAGTCTTGAGAATCCCACATTCCCTTAAACTTTATCAAGTACATATGTGTCGCCATATACAGCCCTGAGATTCATTTTCCTGTGGTTATTCACAGCAAATAGAAGGAACACAATAGAATCAATGATGTGAGGAGGCAGGATTTATGTCCAGTCGAAATAATTTGACTGAAGCCAGTATTTTGTTCAATGGAAGTGCATATTTAACCCATCCACAGAGAAAAAAAAAATCAGCATGTTAAGTGATTTTCAGGTACAAAGAAATTTCTTCCCAAAATCATTAAAAATTTTCTGCATGCAAGCAAGGCTGATGGTCGATTACTGTTTTGAAGATGTTGAGGGCTGTTACCCTGTATCACCACAGTCGGTACGGTGAAAGTGCTGCTGTGCTTTAAACATTTGACCCAGCAATGATGAAGGAACAAAATCGATGTCCAGTTTAGTACCGTAAGTGAAACAGCAGAAAGGATCTAGATGTCAGTACTCCTGTACACCTGTGATATGTGAGCCTATAGACACTGCAGGTTGTGCACGTACGGGAAAATTCAAGAGAGTTGCTGCAGTACGTAACATAATGCACCAAGATAATGCTAGAAACACTCAGTGTTGGTCAAAATGTGTGGAGAGAGAAACAGGCGGCTGCTGCTTCTATTGCTGCTCTGACCTGATGGATCTCTATTCTGCCCTCCCCCCACCTTTTTATCCAGGCATCTTCCCCGCCCCCCCCCCACTTACCATCTTCTAGTTAACCTCCTCCTCCTCCTCCTCTTCCCCATCATTTTATTCTGGCATTTTCCCCTTCACCTGTCACCTTCCAGCTAGCTTCCTCCCCACCCCCACATGTTTTTATTCTTCCTCCTTCCTTTTTAGTCCTGATGCAGGGTTTCAGCGCAAAACGTCCACTGTTTGCTCTTTTCTGTAGACGCTGCCTGACCTCCTGAGCTCCTGCAGCATTTTGTGTGTGTTGTTCTGGATTTCCAGCTTCAGCAGAACTTCTCCTGTTTCTATTTCCAGCATCGTCTATTCTACTGTCTGATTTGCAGTACCTGGAATATTTTGCTTTACAATGCATAGTGCCGCTGGCAATGGTGGTGAGCTTTTTGGATCTGGTACTGAAGCTACTTGTACTGGACAATGCAGGCAAATGAAGCTGATCCCTTCTTGCTACAGCGGTGATCTGGTGACTTTGGTGGCAGGCTGGAAAATTTCCTAGACTATTGAAGATAAAACTTACCCATACCCTCAATATAATTTTAATTTGCTTATTTTACATGTTGCCAAGTAAACACCTAAAATCAGCAAATTAGAAGTATGTTGGGGCGCCACGGTATTACAGCTCGAGGCATCGAAGTTCTGAGTCCAATCCCAACGTTCTCTGTAAGGAGCCTGTATCCCAGTTTTCCCCGGCTGCTCTAGTTCTCTCCCATTGTCCAAGGACGTACATTACTTATAGGTGAATTGTCCTGTGATTGGATTAGGGTTAATCGGGGGTGCTGGAAGCTCGGCTCATAGGATCAGAAGGGCCCATTCCATGTTGTATCTCTGAGTAAATAAAAAAATTAATAATATCTGATCCAGGATCCCAGCCAGTTTATGGGAACACGGGACCTCAGCTGGTTTATGGGATCCGGGATCTCAACCAGTTTATGAGAACACAGGCTCCAGGATCTCAGCCAATTTATGGGAAAACGCGATCCGGGATCTCAGCCAGTTTATGGGAACACGGGATCCGGGATCTCAGCCAGTTTTAGGGAACACGGGATCTCAGCCAGTTTATGGAAACACGGGATCCGGGATCTCAGCCAGTTTTAGGGAACACGGGATCTCAGCCAGTTTATGGGAACACGGGATCTGGGATCTCAGCCAGTTTGTGGGAGCACGGGATCTCAGCCAGTTTTTGGGATCCGGTATCTCAGCCAGTTTATAGGAACATGGGACCTCAGCCAGTTTATGGGAACACGGGACCTCAGCCAGTTTATGGGAACATGGGACCTCAGCCAGTTTTTGGGATCCGGGATCTCAGCCAACTTATGGAAACATGGGATCTCAGCCAGTTTATGGGAACACGGGACCTCAGCCAGTTTATGGGAACACAGGATCTGGGATCTCAGCCAGTTTATGGGAGCATGGGATCTCAGCCAGTTTATGGGATCCGGGATCTCAACCAGCTTATGGGAACACGGGATCCGAGATCTCAGCCAGTTTATGGGAACACGGGGTCCGGGATCTCAGCCAGTTTATGGTAACACGGGACCTCAGCCAGTTTTTGGGATCTGGGATCTGGGATCTCAGCCAGTTTATGGGAACATGGGACCTCAGCTAGTTTATAGGAACACGGGATCCAAGATCTCAGCCAGCTTATGGGAACACAGGATCTAGGATCTCAGCCAGTTTATAGGAGCACGGGATCTCAGCCAGTTTATGGGATCCGGGATCTCAGCCAGTTTATGGGATCCGGGATCTCAGCCAACTTATGGAAACATGGGATCTCAGCCAGTTTATGGGAACACGGGACCTCAGCCAGTTTATGGGAACACAGGATCTGGGATCTCAGCCAGTTTATGGGAGCATGGGATCTCAGCCAGTTTATGGGATCCGGGATCTCAACCAGCTTATGGGAACACGGGATCCGAGATCTCAGCCAGTTTATGGGAACACGGGGTCCGGGATCTCAGCCAGTTTATGGTAACACGGGACCTCAGCCAGTTTTTGGGATCTGGGATCTGGGATCTCAGCCAGTTTATGGGAACATGGGACCTCAGCTAGTTTATAGGAACACGGGATCCAAGATCTCAGCCAGCTTATGGGAACACAGGATCTAGGATCTCAGCCAGTTTATAGGAGCACGGGATCTCAGCCAGTTTATGGGATCCGGGATCTCAGCCAGTTTATGGGATCCGGGATCTCAGCCAACTTATGGAAACATGGGATCTCAGCCAGTTTATGGGAACACGGGACCTCAGCCAGTTTATGGGAACACAGGATCTGGGATCTCAGCCAGTTTATGGGAGCATGGGATCTCAGCCAGTTTATGGGATCCGGGATCTCAACCAGCTTATGGGAACACGGGATCCGAGATCTCAGCCAGTTTATGGGAACACGGGGTCCGGGATCTCAGCCAGTTTATGGTAACACGGGACCTCAGCCAGTTTTTGGGATCTGGGATCTGGGATCTCAGCCAGTTTATGGGAACATGGGACCTCAGCTAGTTTATAGGAACACGGGATCCAAGATCTCAGCCAGCTTATGGGAACACGGGATCTAGGATCTCAACCAGTTTATAGGAGCACGGGATCTCAGCCAGTTTATGGGATCCGGGATCCGGGATCTCAGCCAGTTTATGGGATCCGGGATCTCAGCCAGTTTATGGGAACACGGGATCCAAGATCTCAGCCAGTTTATGGGAACACGGGATCCGAGATCTCAGCCAGTTTATGGGAACACGGGATCCGAGATCTCAGCCAGTTTATGGGATCCGGAATCTGGGATCTCAGCCAGTTTATGGGAACACGGGATCCAAGATCTCAGCCAGACTATTGGAACACAGGATCTGAGATCTCAGCCAGTTTATGGGAGATCTGATCCTCGCTAAGTTTAGAGGGAGTGGTGTTCTGGGTGACTTGAAGTTTGCCAATAGATTGCTTTGGATAGTCAGTAAAAAAAAAAAGTGCATTGCAGTGACCTAGTCTATTCAGTATTAAGGTGTAAATTAGTTTCTCAGCATCATTATGTGACAGAAACAGGCATAACTGCATTATTTCTTAAGTGTAGAAATACTGCTTTGTGGAATTAAAATTAAAATCTGAATCAAGGATAATACCCAGGCTTGTTACTTCTGATAATATAAGTGGAGAAAAGTTTCCAAGTTTATCTCTTTTGATTTCAAAGTAATGAAATGTTTGATTAGTGCAGTTTTATTGTCGGTGGTGGTGAGTCTGATTATTTCATAGGTGCAACTAAACCAAGATATATACGTGTATTTGTATAAGTTTAAAAATTCAATACAGTTTAATTCTACAAACGTTTGTATTACCAATGCCAAATTTGTGTTGCGATTCAGGTGAAATAGGGGTCAAAAGGCATGGTAAGTTAGCAATTACCTGCAATGTTCTGCAATTCAGTTAATTATTTTGGAGCATAAATCTGTAACATTGGCTTAATTGGATTACTATAATATCCAGTCATAAAATATTCACCAACACAATTCTCTGAGACCTCTCTAAAGCTGCCACGAGTTTCATAAAGGCATGCAGTGCAAGGAAAGGCTGGTCCATCTTCCCTGTGTTTGCTCATGACTTAATTCATTAGTTCCACTACTCTTCCCATGATGCTGAAAGTGCTTTCTTTTTCAAGTATTGATTCAATAGCCCCAGAAAAAGTTATTGTTTTTAACGTTCTTACCCATCTATTCAAAATTGCATCTCCTATGTTTTAAATATCATCTCACCCGGGCTCTTCCAGTTTAAACCTGTCTGCTTGCTACTTGCCACTGTGTCATTTCAGACAAGTTTTTTTTTCTATTTACGCATGCCACCATAATATTGAACACTTCCATCAGATTTCCCATTGATCATATCAGCTTCTCTTGTCTCTCCATGTAATTTAAATCCCTCAACTCGAGCACTGTTACAGCTGGTCAATACTTCCTCCAAGTCTTTATATCCTTTCTACAGTATGGTTCCCAAAGTTGGGTGCAGTACTCAAGAGTATTATAGAAGTTAAATTGTCAGTTTAATATTGAATTGACTTTATTTCTTACATCCTTCACATACATGAGTAAAAAATCGTTACATTATGTCTTCATCTAAATGTGCAATGTGCAATCATAGTAATTTATAATAATAATAAATAGAACAGTCAATATAATATAGAGTACACTCAAGTCAGCATGAGTTCATCAGTCTGATGGCCTGGTGGAAGAAGTTGTCCCAGAGCCTGTTGGTCCTGGCTTTTATGCTGCGGTACTGCTTCCCGGTTGGTAGCAGCTGGAGCAGTTTGTGATTGGGATAGCTTGGTCCCCAATGATCCTACGAGCCCTTTTTACACACCTGTCTTTGTAAATGTCCTGAATCATGGGAAGTTCACAACTACAGATGCGCTAGGCTGTCCACACCACTCTCTGCAGAATCCTGCGATTGAGGGAGGTACAGTTCCCATACCGGGCAGTAATGCAGCCAGTCAGGATGCTCTCAATTTTGCCCATGTAGAAAGTTCTTAGGGTCTGGGGGCCCATACCAAACTTCTTTAACCGTAAGAGGTGAAAGAGGCGCTGTTGTGCCTTTTTCACCACACAGCTGGTATGTACAGACCATGTCAGGTCCTTGGTGATGTGGATGCTGAGGAACTTGAAGCTGTTTACCTTCTCAGCCCCAGATCCATTGATGTCAATAGGAGTTAGCCCGTCTCCATTCCTCCTGTAATCCACAACCAGCTCCTTTTTCTTTGCAACATTGAGGGAGAGGTTGTTTTCTTGACACCACTGTGTCAGAGAGATGACTACTTCCCTGTAGGCCACCTTGTTATTGTTTGAGATAAGGCCAATCAGTGTAGTGTCGTCAGCAAATTTAATTAGCAGATTGGAGCTGTGGCTGGCGATATAGTCATGGGTATACGGGGAGTAAAGGTGAGGACTCAGTACACAGCCCTGAGGGGCTCCTGTATGCAGTACATAGTGTGTGTTACTTTGATATCATAAGCTTCATCAGTAGCAGAACCATATTTGAAAGAAAAAGAAAACGTGAAAGAAGTGGTTTTGTGAAATGTCTGAAGGACTAGTGCACTGTTACTTAGTTCTTGTCATTATAACAGTTTATCATTTCCTTTGTGGAATAGGGAGTAAAGAAATGAAGATGTTAGAAATTGGAAGTAATCCATGGTAATGTTGTGTTAGTCAGCATCTCAAAAGTCTGCTTTTCTATAGGAGTGAATGAAGACAGTAGAAACAATAATTCCTCCAATAAAGGACTGGTTAATATTTTTGGGAAAGACTTTATCATAACTGGGACAAATATATATTCTAGTAAGGTTTGAAAAATAGAGGGGCAAGAGTTAAGACAACAGCAAATCAACATTCTGCGATCAAGAACATTAATGGGTGGTGGGGTGGAGATATGTCTCTACCAAAGGAGGTGCAAGGTGCTCTGTCCCTCTGCTAGCCTGCAAGTCACCCTTGGACAAGGTGTAGTACCTGCTTAGCCCCCCTGCTTGGGGTCACGTGAACCCACGGGAGCAGGTGGTGGATGGTCGTATGAGCAGCCAGTGAAGGTCACAAGTTCTGGTTATGCTACCACTGACACCAGGCAGACAATCTCTGAAGAGTATTGATAATGGCTGGGATCGACCGCCTTGTAAGGATACTGCCCAGAAGAAGGCAATGGTCATGGAAAGGCCATGATCACCCACGTCATATGATGGCATATGACAAACAAGTGAAAGCTGGCTTAACCTTTCAGTTGAGGTCATTTGACCCTTTCTTATTTTCCATTCATAGAAGCTGTCTGGTCTGATTGCCTTCACTTTTAAGTTCTCCTTATTTTTGTTACCTTAGAAATTTCTATCACCGTATACTTTCTGTTGTGACCATGAACAAAGTCACCAGAGAAACTGAAGCTGGTGCATATACAATATTTATTTACCAAAATGTGTAGCAGGCATCATATTCGAGACACTTGGAAGAAGAGGCCTGTCTGACCCAATGTTAAATGACATTTTTATATGCTAATAATGAAAGGTAACAGCAGGACAATTCTCTTGTTGCAATGTATCTATAAAGCTTCCTTTGAATTATATGTAATTTTCAAACCCCTCACCTTCACCCCCACACTCCAGACACCCAAAATAAATGTTAATTCCCACTGACTCTGGGGTTGTGTTCATGCATACAGTGGCATACAAAAGTTTGGGCACCCCAAGAGATTTGAGCTCTCAGATAACTTTTACCAAGGTCTCAGACCTTAATTAGCTTGTTAGGGCTATGGCTTGTTCACAGTCATCGTTAGGAAAGGCCAGGTGATGCAAACTTCAAAGCTTTATAAATACCCTGACTCCTCAAGCCTTGTCCCAACAATCAGCAGCCATGGGCTTCTCTAAGCAGCTGCCTAGCACTCTGAAAATTTAAATAAATGATGCCCACAAAGCAGGAGAAGGCTATAAGAAGATAGCAAAGTGTTTTCAGGTAGCCGTTTCCTCAGTTCGTAATGTAATTAAGAAATGGCCGTTAACAGGAACGGTGGAGGTCAAGTTAAGGTCTGGAAGACCAAGAAAACTTTCCGAGAGATCTGCTCGTAGGGTTGCTAGATAGGCAAATCAAAATCCCTGTTTGACTGCAAAGGACCTTGAGGAAGATTTAGCAGACTCTGGAGTGGTAGTGCACTGTTCTACTGTGCAGCAACACCTGCACAAATATGACCTTCGTGGAAGAGTCATCAGAAGAAAACCTTTCCTGCGTCCTCATCACAAAATTCAGTGTCAGAAGTTTGCACAGGAACATCTAAACAAGCCTGATGCATTTTGGAAACAAGTCCTGTGGACTGATGAAGTTAAAATAGAACTTTTTGGCCGCAATGAGCAAAGGTATGTTCAGAGAGAAAAAGGTGCAGAATTTCATAAAAAGAACACCTCTCGAATTATTAAGCATGGGGGTGGATTAATCATGCTTTGGGCTTGTGTTACAGCCAGTGGCACGGGGAACATTTCACTGGTAGAGGGAAGAATGAATTCAATGAAATACCAGCAAATTCTGGAAGCAAACGTCACACCGTCTCTAAAAAAGCAGAAGATGAAAAGAGGATGGCTTCTACAACAGGAAAATGATACTAAACACACCTCAAAATCCACAATGAACTACCTCAAGAGGCGCAAGCTGAAGGTTTTGCCATGGCCCTCACAGTCCCCCGACCTAAACATCATCGAGAATCTGTGGATAGACCTTAAAAGAGCAGTGCGTGTAAGATGGCCCAAGAACCTCACAGAACTAGAAGCCTTTTGCAAGGAAGGATGGGTGAAAATCCCCCAAACAACAATTGAAAGACTCGTAACTGGCTACAGAAAGCGTTTACAAGCTGTGATACTTGCCAAAGGGGGTGTTTCTAAGTACTGACCATGCAGGGTGCCCAAACTTTTGCTTCAGGCCCTTTTCCTTTTTTGTTATTTTGAAACTGTAAAAGATGGAAATAAAAAAGTAATCTTCAAATATTAAAGAAATGTGTCATCTTTAACTTTATGCCTTTTGGAAATCAGGTCATCTTTTACTCGCTTAGCTATTCACAGTAACAGAAATTTTGACCAGGGGTGCCCAAACTTTTGCATGCCACTGTATGCAGGGATCTGAGGTCAGGTGGAGTATTTCTTTGTTTGCAATCAACCCCAAAAAGCAGCTCAGGAAGATCATTGTTGAAAGCTGCATTTTTAATTTCGATCTGCACTCCATGTTCAGGTCTGAAGACAGGCTGCTGTTGAAATTAGTATTTGTTATATACTGTAAATCCAGAATATGCCCTTTCACTTTCCTTGAAATAACTGAAAATGTATATATAGACTTGGCTGGTTAAGAGTCTTGACTAATTTTAAAGACTTCAATTTTCAGAGAAGCATCATGTCTTTGTCAATCTGATAATAATGTATGCAATACCACATTTTCTCTGGAGAAATAATCACTGTAATAACTCAATAGTGCCACCTACTGTAACATGATGGTAGTACAGCTCTTCAAATAGTCAACTTAACTATGGCAGCTGTTGGTGGACCTCGAACAGCGGCTGAAGTTCCCCAACCATATCGCAGCCACCACCCTGTGACCAGACATTGTCCTAGTGTTTGAGTCTACTAAGCAAGTGGTGCTGCTGGAGCTGACAGTCCCATGGGAAGATAGCTTGGAAGAGGCCTTTGAAAGGAAGCTCTCCAAGTACGCAGGACTGGTCAGCAACTGTCAGCAGGCTGGATGGAGAGCGAGGTGTCTCCCAGTGGAGGCTGGTTGTAGGGGATTCGTAGCCCGTTCTTTAGTTAGCCTTCAGCATTTTGGGCATCGAGGGAGAGAGGAAGAGGAGAGCCATCCGCAGTGCCACCGATGCAGCAGAGAGGGCCTCAAGATGGCTGTGGCTCAATAGAGGGGAGCCATGGAGTCATAAGTAGCTAGCCATCTGGACACAAGCTGGGGTCTGATCAGCCCCAGCTGGGTCACCTGGAGGAGGGTGTATCATGTTGAAAGACCCGAAACACCCAATGATTCCAGGAACATCACTGAAGATGTGTCCAGAAGCATCAATAGATGTATGTACACAGTCTATTTAAATGGGCCATTGTGCTTAGATTGTGACCAATATAGACCAAGTGTCATTGCTTCAATGTTCTTAATATTCTTATTTCCAGGAAGTAATAAGGTTGGCAGTTATTGGCCCTCTCAATCTCACTCAGTAGTTACAAATCATAACTTTAAGGAATTGCAGCCTTGTTCTTTAGGCACAGTTCAAATGCCATCTGAAATTTGCTGAAGATACAACCATCGTTGGCAGAATTTCAGATGGTGTTCAGGAGTGAGAAAGACCGGCTGATTGAGTGGTGTCACTGCAACAACTTTGTACTCAACGTCAGTAAGACCAAGGAATTGATTGTGGACTTCAGGAAGGGTAAGATGAGGAGACACACACCCGTCCTCATAGAGGAATCTGAAGTGGAGAGAGTGAACAATTTCAGGCTCCTGGGCGTCAATGTCTCTAAGGACCTAACCTGGACACAATGCAGTTACAAAGAAGGCACAACAGTGGCTCTATTTCATTAGAGTCTGAGGAGATTTGGTGTGCACTATGGGCTGGATGGCCCAGAGCGAATCACTGGGTGGCATGGTCTAGGCCCCATGCACTTGGCAGTAGCCAGGTCCCAGTGCAAGGCATGATTTGTTGATTAGTCAATTTAAACGCAGGCTCAGATCACAGGTGAGAGCCAATTTTCCTCACTCCGCGATCTTCACTCCCCTCTCCAGGGTGCTGGAGCCTTTTGCTGTTCCTTTGTTTGGTGAATTTAAACATCGGTCCAGATAGACTGAAAAGACAGAGTGTCAGGATCCGGGCACGAGCCGATTTCGCTTGTTCTCCATGATGGTCCCTCCTCTTTCTATAGCGCTGAGGCTATGAAGACTGCCCTGGTTGATGTGCTCTGTAGCCGCTAATATGATGAACTGATTAGCAAGGCATTGGGCCTACTCCAGGTTCAGCTCTGAGGACTTAATTCCGTTCAGAATGTTGTTGTTTGCTTTAGTTATTTACATGTTTTGTATTATCTTCCCTCTCTTGCGCGTCAAGTGTTGGTCTTTTTATTTTTTTAATTTGGTTCTTTCAGGTTTCTTGCTTTGTGGCCACCTGAGAACAAGCAAATCTCAAGGTTGTATAATTTATACATTCTTTGATAATAAATGTACTTTAAGCTTGAACTTGAAACACTCCCAAATTTCTACAGATGTATTGTGGAGAGTGTTCTAATTGACTGCTTCACCATCTGGTGTGGGCGAGGGGTCTACTGGTGTGAAGTAAGCTGCAGAGTGTTGTAAAATTAATCGGCTCCATCATGGGTACCAGGCTCCGTAGTACCCAGGACATCTTCAAGGAGTGATGCCTCAAAAAGGCAGTGTCCATAATTAAGGGCCCTCACCACCCAGGACATGCCCTATTCTCATTGCTACCATCAGGGAGGAGGTACAGGAGCCTGAAGGCACACATTGAATGATTCCCCTCTGCCATCCGATTTCTGAATCTATGTCAGAATGAACCCATGAACACTACTTCACTACTTTTTTAATTTCTGTTTTTGCACTAGTTATTTAATGTAACTATTCAATATACATATACTTAATGTAATTCAGTGTTTCGGTGAAAGCAAAATCATGTCTGACGAATCTCATAGAATTTTTTGAGGATGTAACTAGTAGAGTGGATAGGGGAGAACCAGTGGATGTGATATATTTGGATCTTCAAAAGGCTTGGCAAGGTCCCACACTGGAGATTAGTGTGCAAACTTAAAGCACACGGTATTGGGGGTAAGGTATTGATATGGATAGAGAATTGGTTGGCAGACAGGAAACAAAGAGTGGGAATAAACTGGACCTTTTCAGAATGGCAGGCAGTGACTAGTGGGGTACTGCAAGGCTCAGTGCTGGGACCTCAGTTGTTTACAATATATATTAATGACTTAGATGAGGGAATTAAATGCAGCATCTCCAAGTTTGCGGATGACATGAAGCTGGGCGGCAGTGTTAGCTGTGAGGAGGATGCTAAGAGGACGCAGGGTGACCTGGATAGGTTAGGTGAGTGGGCAAATTCATGGCAGATGCAATTTAATGTGGATAAATGTGAGGTTATCCACTTTGGTGGCAAAAACAGGAAAACAGATTATTATCTGAATGGTGGCCGATTAGGAAAATGGGAGGTGCAACGAGACCTGAGTGTCACTATACACCAGTCATTGAAAATGGGCATGCAGGTACAGCAGGCGGTGAAAAAGGCGAATGGTATGCTGGCATTTATAGCGAGAGGATTCGAGTACAGGAGCAGGGAGGTACTACTGCAGTTGTACAAGGCCTTGGTGAGACCACACCTGGAGTATTGTGTGCAGTTTTGGTCCCCTAATCTGAGGAAAGACATCCTTGCCATAGAGGGAGTACAAAGAAGGTTCACCAGATTGATTCCTGGGATGGCAGGACTTTCATACGATGAAAGACTGAATTGACTAGGCTTATACTCGTTGGAATTTAGAAGATTGAGGGGGGATCTTATAGAAACATATAAAATCCTAAAGAGATGGACAGGCTAGATGCAGGAAGATTGTTCCCGATGTTGGGGAAGTCCAGAACGATGGGTCACAGTTTGAGGATAAAGGGGAAGCCTTTTAGGACCGAGATTAGGGAAAAGCTTCTTCACACAGAGAGTGGTGAATCTGTGGAATTCTCTACCTCAGGAAACAGTTGAAGCCAGTTCATTGGCTATATTTAAGAGGGAGTTAGATACGGCCCTTGTGGCTAAAGGGATCAGGGGGTATGGGGGGGGAAGACTGGTACAGGGTTCGGAGTTGGATGATCAGCCATGATCATACTGAATGGCGGTGCAGGCTCGAAGGGCCGAATGGCCTACTCCTGCACCTATTTTCTATGTTTCTATGTTTTTCTCTCGTCGTGTATTGCTGCCACAGTTAACAAATTTGACGACGTGTGCTGGTGCTATTAAACCTGATTCTGATACTCCCAGAGCACCGATGCATACAGACATCTCGATTTTGAGCCAATGTCTTGAAGCAAAGGCAGTATATTCCCAAATAGTGATGGTGTTGACTTAGGGATCTTGCAGGTACAGTACTGCACAAATGTCTTAGGCACATTTGTATAGCTAAAGTGCCTAAGAGCTTTGCACAGAACTATGCTTGTTAAAGTCGAGCAGAGAACAAGTTTGTAAATCTGTCGGGAACAAAGGATGTTGTGAATGGTGAGGGTGGAGCGCCGCGGGAGGGGTGTGGGACATGTGGCAATGCCAAGGGCGGGTGCAAACACACCCAGCCCTGAGACACCAGGCAAGGTAATTTGATTCCAAACAATTGGTTTATTAATCATTACAGAATGTCTCTCTGGTGCTTCCCACTCCCTCCCCTCTCCCTTCCCCTTTTCCCAACCATGATTCCCCTCTCCCTGTCCCCTTCCCACTCTCAGTCCACAATAGAGACCCAGATCAGAATCAGGTTTATCATCACTCACATAAATGTCATGAAATTTTGTTTTTTTTTGTGGCAGCTATATAGTACAATACATAAAATTACTACAGCACTGTGCAAACGTCTTGGGCACCCTAGCTAGCTATATATATAGTACTGGCGATCGAAGTTCAATTCCTGTCGCTGTCTCTAAGGAGGTTGTAATTCTTCCCATGACTATGTCAGTATTCTCCGAGTTCTCCAGTTTCCTCCCACGTTCAAAAGGCATACGGATCAGTAAAGGTTAGCAAGTTGTGGAAATGTTATGTTGGCCCCGGAACCATGGTTGACAAGATTTGTAACTGAGATACTCAAAATTAGAAGGGATGCAGGCAGAAAAGCAGCTACTCCTGTAGGTGGCAGAGAGCCACAGGACGCCGGATTCATAGTGATTAGCATAAGACAAAATCTTTTAGCAATGATTAGCCAAACAGGTCAGCAAAGACAAATTCAGTTGTGGTTTTGAATCAATGTTTTAAAACTCAGCAGAGAGTTGACAACAATATTCATGCTAAGAGCTGGCAGGGATTCAAAGGGCTACCTTGCCATTATCATTGTTGAATTTTGTGATTTTTTTTTACATTCAGGTATGTTCTAATATACAAACTGGGGTCAGTATGCATTTTTGTCTGCTCTGCTACTGTCCTACTTAGTTTAAAATCTCACAGATTCCCAGAAAAACAAAGTAGTTAGCATCACGGCCCCAGTGTAACGCTGTTTGGTTTGGTTGTATTCATGGGTATTCGTGTATGGTTCAGTGACAATTAAACTTGTTGTGATCTAATGACACATGCAGATCCTGGAAATATAGTTTTGCTGTGATTTCCCGTGGAAGAATGTGTATCGAGTACAGGAACACCAAAGTTGCTGGTGAACGCAGCAGGCCAGGCAGCATCTCTAGGAAGAGGTACAGTCGACGTTTCGGGCTGAGACCCTTCGCCAGTCCTGACGAAGAGTCTCGGCCTGAAACGTCGACTGTACCTCTTCCTAGAGATGCTGCCTGGCCTGCTGCGTTCACCAGCAACTTTGATGTGTGTTGCTTGAATTTCCAGCATCTGCAGAATTCCTCATGATTGAGTACAGGAGATGGGATGTTGTATTAGATGTTGGTGAGGCCTAATTTGGAGTATTGTGTGCAGTTTTGGTCACCTTCCTACAGGAAAGATGTGAACAAGGTTGAAAGAGTACAGAGAAAACTAACAAAGATGTTGCCGGGGTGGAGGACGCGAGTTATGAAGGAAGACTGAATAAGTTAGGGCTTTATGCTTTGGAAAGAGTAAACAGTCAATGTTTCGGGCTGGGACGCTTCTTCAGGACTGTTTAATGTGCCTCTTCAAATGTCCCTCTGTTAGCTTTTTGCAACCCATTAAAAGATTTGGTTTTCCCTTTGGCTCATTTTGGGTTGAGATGGTGTTTGCTGTGCTGCCACTTGAAGAGGCTTTAGCTTTGGACGACGAGGGGCATGGGATGTCCTAACAGGAACACTTGTTGCACCAGTGGTGGGTACCTGGAAAGATAGAGATTATTCTGCTGCCAGGGAGGGGGTTGTTGGAAGCCGATGGCTTAAAGTGAACATTTTTTTCACACCAACCCCAAGGAAAGAAAGAGATGGCGGATATCTGTCACCATGCTTGTTGCCTTGGCTGTGCTAACTAAAATGCTGTCTGACATTTTGTTACATATTGAACAACATCACGGTCCACTCTGACCTCCATTTTCCAACCTCACTATAATCCTCTACCCCCATCAATCACGAACACTTCTTTTCTTGACAGAGTGATCAGCAGCATTGGGGCTCCACAGGGGACTGTCTTGTCTCCCTTTCTCTTCACCATTTACACCTCAGACTTCAACTACTGCACAGAGTCTTGTCATCTTCAGAAGTTTTCGGATGACTCTGCCATAGTTGGATGCACCAGCAAGGGAGATGAGGCTGAGTACAGGGCTACGATAGGAAACCTTGTCACATGGTGTGAGCAGAATTATCTGCAGCGTAATGTGAAAAAGACTAAGGAGCTGGTGGTGGACCTGAGGAGAGCTAAGGTACCGGTGACCCCTGTTTCCATCCAGGGGGTCAGTGTGGACATGGTGGAGGATTACAAATACCTGGGGATACAAATTGACAATAAACTGGACTGGTCAAAGAACACTGAGGCTGTCTACAAGAAGGGTCAGAGCCGTCTCTATTTCCTGAGGAGACTGAGGTCCTTTAACATCTGCCAGATGATGCTGAGGATGTTCTATGAGTCTGTGGTGGCCAGTGCTATCATGTTTGCTGTTGTGTGCTGGGGCAGCAGGCTGAGGGTAGCAGACACCAACAGAATCAACAAACTCATCCGTAAGGCCAGTGATGTTGTGGGGATGGAACTGGACTCTCTCACGGTGGTGTCTGAAAAGAGGATGCTGTCTAAGTTACATGCCATCTTGGTCAATGTCTCCCATCCACTACATAATGTACTGGGTAGGCACAGGAGTACATTCAGCCAGAGACTCATTCCACCGAGATGCAGCACAGAGCGTCATAGGAAGTCATTCCTGTCTGTGGCCATCAAACTTTACAACTCCTCCCTTGGAGGGTCAGACACCCTGAGCCGATAGGCTGGTCCTGGACTTATTTCCTGGCATAATTTACATATTACTATTTAACTATTATGGTTCTATCACTATTTATTATTTATGGTGCAACTGTAACGAAAAGCATCTTCCCCCGGGATCAATGAAGTATGACTATGACTATTTCACTGTATTTCCAAATAGCACCAAGATAGCAGTCCCTTTAAAGTTTCCTGATACAAGCCACCTACTGTGTTATTCAAAGAAATTATTTTCATCAGTGCTGTCAGAAGCTGTCATGCTGTTTTGTGGGGGGAAAGAATAGCATGTTATCAGGCACTGATGAAAAATTAATTGGTAGAATCCTTCTATCCGCTTTTAGGTATCGAAGCTAAGTTATTGCCACTGAATTCTTGTTTAGGTTGGATTTAACAAAAATACTTTTGAACATCATTAAAGACGAATGTCTTAAGTAGTAAGCTCCTGTGGTTAGATTTTAAAAGCTATGACGTGGTTTGAGAAGGAGAGGGGTGAGAAACAAAGTGTGAATGGTTTAATTATAATGAATTCTGATTATGGCTCGTTCCTTATGAAGTGCAATTGCCAATGTTTAGGATTATACAAACCAATTCCGCTGGAGGTGGTGTTCATGCTTGTTGGGTGGTGGGGGTGTGTGTGGGGACTGGCCTTTGCTGTCAGTGCTGCTCTCCAGTGCTCAATCGGTGGAAAGACAGGCTGGATTGCGTGCGTCTGCGCACTATCGGGAACTGTATCATCAATTTGCAGGACATGTCGCTCAGGGACTTGGGCTATATGTATAGGTGTGCGAGTGTGTGTTTTTTTTGTGTGACTCATGTTTTTCGCTCGCTGTTTTGAATGTGCTGTGTATGTTTTGCACCTTGATCCCAGAGGAATTCTGTTTCATTCAGCTGTGTTTATGGATGGTTGAATGTTAATTAAACTTGAATTTGATGTGATTGATTTTAACCGTATATTTGAAAATCAACACCTCAGACCTGTCAGTAGTATGAATGCAACTGAGTACTGATGATCTCCCTCTTGCAAAGAACCTTCTGTAAATATAAAGTGACCCCCTGCCCCCAAATGTCATACCAGCAATAATTTATCTTTCTTAATTGCAACAGCTCAAACTCCAGAAGTTACAAACTCAGGTGCAAGGGCTCAAGTTTTATCCATGAAAACCCCACGAGTCCCAACTGGTAAGAATATCTATCGGGAAAATATTTTTAAGTTGTAAGTTATTTTCTTTTTAAAAAAAAGAGTGGGAGATTGCTGCCAGAATGCTCAGTAAACTGAATGGTATAAAAATATAAACATATTCCTCCTATTTGTAGAGATTTCCCTTGAATTGTGCATTAGATGAGGGGCTAAGTTCTTCCAATCAGCAGATTGGTGGGGATTTACATGGGTGCAGTTTATCTCCCTGTTTGAACAGCATTAGCCACCCCTTTCCTGACAGATTTTCCTGCCATCAGTGTAATCCTCCTTCCTGAGGGCACTCAGTGCTAGGTCCAGAAATGCAGAATTAATTAGGTCTGGACCCAAAGAGTCTTGTCCCCAGTTTGCCCGGCTCCCCGCCCCCCCCCCACCCCCACTAATCTTCTTTTCTCTGGCTGTGGTTTCATTTCCTGCTGCAGGGTTTGTTCTTTGGAGAGCAAACCCCATCTGGCTGCCATTTCTCTACTCTTTGAGGGAGGGGAGGACGAGGGGGAGGGCCGATGCTTTGACTGCTGCTTGTACGTGGGTGGGGAGGGAGGGCTTGGGGGTTCCGATGTTTCCGGCAATCATTCTTTGGGCTTTCTTGTTTTGTGGATATCTGTAAAGAGTAAGAATTTCACGATGGTTACTGCAAACATCTGATATTAAATTGAACCACTTGATCTGTCACCTCAATATCTGGCTGTCTATATTGCGCTGCTCCATTTACAATGCCACGGCAGAAGCAAAGGGATTTGGCAGCCTGGCACTCTAGGGTTTTAAAAACTCTCCTGCACAGGTCTCGTGCCATCACCAGCACAGCGGCCAACCACCACCCTAACTTTCCTCTTGTTAGCAACAGAACTGCTGCACATATAAAATACCCTCTGATGCAGGGTACCTTATAGGTCTTAAACAGATTTAGTGACATGTCTTGTATTTATAAAAAAAAATGCATTGATCTAACCATTATTTATTTTTAATGAGAAAGTTTGCTTTTGATACTAGTTAGATTTGACCTGTGGGGGGCACTCATGAAAACCTGGCACCAATATGTTCACATCAACTCATTCCAGCTGTCCGCACAGGAAAACGTTAGAAGCTGGAGTGAGCCCTTCAGCCACTTGTGCTAGCTTCAGCATCCAACAAGATAATGGCTGACAATTTTACCTCACTGCCACCTTCCTGCACTAATCCCTTAATATCTTAAAGAATCTATCTTGATTGTGCTCAGTGAGAACTCTTCACAACAATCCTGCTTAGGAAATTCCAAGGGTTTACTGGCATTTATAGATGGTCATCAGCTTTGAAACAGATATTAAGCCACGTCGTCCATTGCCATTCTTGGGAGACTGGGGGGCCAGTGCGGTGTTTCCCAGCCATAACGGTTGTATCTGTGCGACAGTGAAGATAGATCTTTCTTTGTCCTTCATAGATCCTTCCTAAAGGTCCGAGATTGCTGGTGAGAGCTCAACGACCTAAAATCAAAGTTTCTAATATGCACTTAGTCATCACTTTGAGGTATACCCGTGCACCTTATTAATGCAGATATCTAGTCAGCCAATCATGTAGCAGCAACAAAACGCATGAAAGCATGCAGACGTGATCAGGAGGTTCCGTTGTTGTTCAGACCAAACATCAGAATTGGTTAGAAATTTGATTTGAATAAAATAATTTTTGGTGACAGATGGGGTTGTTTGATTATCTCAAAAACTGCTGATCGTCTGGGATTTTCATGCACAATAGTTTCTAGGGCTTACAGAGAATGGTGCAAAAAACAAAAAAAAAACAGCCAGTCAGTGGCAGGTCTGTGATGAAAACACCACCTTATTAATGAGAGGGGTCGGAGCAGAATGGCCAGGCTGGTTCAAGCTGACAGGAAGGTGACAGTAGCTCAAGTAACTGTGTGTTAAAACAGTGGTGTGCAGAAGAGCATCTCTGAATGCACAATACATTGAACCCTGATGTGGGTGAGTTACAGCAGCGGTCCCCAACCACTGGGCTGCAAAGCATGTGCTACTGGGCCCCGAGGAAACGATATGAGTCAGCTGCACCTTTCCTCATTCCCTGTCATGCACTGTTGAACTTGAACCTAGGGTTGCCAACTGCCCCGTATTTCCCGGGACATCCCGTATTTTGGGCCAAATTGGTTTGTCCCATATGGGACTGCCCTTGTCCCGTATTTCCCCCACTAAGGTTCCTATGAAACCTTTCGTGCCGAAATGGCATGAAGCAAAGAAGCAATTACCATTAACTTATATGGGAAAAATTTTTGAGCGTTCCCAGACCCAAAAAATAACCTACCAAATAACATAAAACTGAAAATAAATAACACTAACATATAGTAAAAGCAGGAATGATATGATAAATACACAGCCTATATAAAGTAGAAATAATGTATATACAGTATAGTTGGGAAGATGAAGGCAAAAGCGATTTGTGGGGGAGGGGGAATCAGCACGTACGCGTATGCGCACATCACATGCATACACAGGTGCTCGCGGAAGGCTTCATGGTCATGGTTGTCTCTTTGGGGTAAAGTATCCCAGGATTTGACTGCTACTTTTGTCCCTTATTTGGGAGTGAGAAAGTTGGCAACCCTAACTGTAAAAGACATGTTGAGGTGAGTTTAACCCTACTTTGAACACCCCCCCCCCCCCGATCGGCCGGTCTGCAAGAATATTAAACTGGTCCGTGGTGCGAAAAAGGTTGGGAACCCCTTGGCTACAGCAGCAGAAGACCACAAACATACACTCAGTGACCACCTTACTAGGTACAGGAGGTTTGTGATAAAGTAGCCACAATTGTAAATTTAGAGAGAAATTTCATTTTGAACAGAGCAAGTAAAGAGTTTGTTAATAATTCCATCCTCCATGTTCTATTAAGATGTGATCATTGCTTTTCTATCTGTGAAAGTTTTTATTTGCTGGTCGCTAAGTACCAGGTGCACTCAGAGGTTCAGATGTGTCATTATCTCAGGCTTAGCTTGTGTTAAAAACTGAAAGTGCTGGAAATCTGGAATGAAAACACAAAACGCTGGTAACATTCTGCAGGTCTGTGGAAGGAGGAAATTTAATGCTCCAGGTCGGGAACCTGCCATCAGAACTGGTTGGGGAGAAGGTGGAGAAAGTACAAAGTTCATTTATTATCCAAGTACTTGTACTTTTTACAGTCTTGAGCTTCATCTCCTTACAGGCAGCCACAAAACAAAGAATTCTAATAGAACCTGTGAAAAAGATCATCAGACACCCAATGTGCAGAAAAACAAATTTTGCAAATGATAAAATTCAGCAAATAACATTCAGAACTGAAGTTCCTGAAAGGGAGTCCACGGCCAGTAAGCCAGTCATTTCTGCAGCCTCAGTTTAGTGCAGAGACAAGTAAACCTGGCCAAGCAGTGAGCTGAACACCACCCCATCTCTTGTCTCCAGCCCCAACACCCTGACCTTTTCAATCTGGCCCAACACTTAAACTGTCCAAACCTTGGGCTGTTCCTCGCTCTCGCACCCGGGCCCTGCCGCTTTGATACCCTTGAGCCTGGGCATAGGATGGCTAGGACAAAGGAGATACTTCCGATAGTGAGTCCAAATGAGTTACTGTGCGCTTACTGGCAGATGATTCTACTTTGTGTAACATGCAAGGTTGTGGACCAAACCAGCATGCTGGACTATACAAATAGAATAGATGGTGTTAGCTTTAACGAGAGGTTGGTGAGCTTGGGTTCTTTTTTCCTGGTGTGTCAGAGGCCAAGGGAGAGAGACCTGATAGAAGAGAGGCATAGATAGGATGGACAGCCAAACCTTTAATCCAAGGGTGGGGAAGTCAAACAGTAGAAAGCAACACTTACAGAACACTGGGGCAACTCAGCAGGTCAGGCAGCACCTACAGAGAGGAATAAACATTCATCGTTGTGAGTCCTGGTGAAGGGTCTCGGCCCGAAATGTCAACTGTTTATTTCCCTCCATAGATGCTGCCTGACCTGCTGTGACTCTCCAGCATTGGGCTCTGGATTTCCAGCCTCTGCAGAATCTTTTGTCTTTATTCTAAGCATATCTGTAGGGTGACGGGGATGAGAAAGGTAAGTTTTTTTTAGAGATTTGTAGGTGCTTGGAACAGGCTGCTAGGGATGGTGCTGGAAGCAGCTGCAATAGTGGCTTTCAAGAGGTGTTTAATTAGGTACATGAATTTGTGGGAAATGGGGGGATGTGGGCCATGTGTAGGCAGAGGGGTTACTTAAATTTGGCATGGTGCTCAGCATAGAGTTGGTGGCCCAAGGGGCCTTCTCCTCTGCTGTACTGTTCTATGCTGTAATAGAAAACTTGAACCAAAAAAAAACATGCTGATGGCGAGGTTAATTGGGCATTGTGAATCAACTCTGCTGTGTAGATGAGAGATAAGCTGAATAAGAATATCAAAGTAGCTCACAGGGAACATTAGTGGGTGAATGGGATTGCTCAGCAACTCAGTGTAGGCTCAATAGGTCAAATGCTATTTGGAAACTACAGGTCAGCGTAGACTCAATAGGTCAAATGTTATTTAGAAACTATAGATCAACATAGATTCAAATCAGGGTAGACTCAATATGTCAAATGCTATTTAGAAACTACAGGTCAGCGTAGACTCATATCAGGGTAGACGTAATAGGTCAAATGCTATTTAGAAACTACAGGTCAGCGTAGACTCTATAGGCCAAATGATATTTAGAAACTATAGATAAGTATTAGCATCCACACATGCGCACGTCCCTTCACTTTTTCCACTCCACAGTTTAAACATTAAACTGCAAATGTCGAAGAGAGGGTGTACCTACACCCTTTACAACCTTCGTACAGGCCAAAGGATTCAGTGCTGTTCCACTCATAAATTCACTGTGTTGTAGCAACGTAGGCAACACACACAAAATGCTGGAGGAACTCGGCAGGCCAGGCAGCACCTATGGAAAAGAGTACAGTGGATGTATTGGGCTGAAACCCTTCAGCAGGAAATGTAGCAACCAGTTTGTGCGCAGCCAGATCCCTCAGCAGTTACATTACATTTATAGTTAGAACATAGAATAGTACAGCACAGTACAGGCCCTTCAGCCCACAATGTTGTGCTGACCCTCAAACCCTGCCTCCCATATAAGCCCCCACCTTAAATTCCTCCATATACCTATCTAGTAGTCTGTTTGCAGAGGTGTTTGTCTCCTCACTGAGAAGAAGTTTGTTTATTTATTTCAAGATACAGTGCGGAATACGACCTTCTGGTCCTTCGAACTGCACCACCCAACTACCCCTGATTTCAATCCCTAACCTAATCACGGGAGAATTTACGATGAGAAATTAATCTACTAACTTCTATGTCTTCAGACTGTGGGAGGAAGCCCACGCTTCCAAGGGGAGGATGTACAAAGGCTCCTTACAGAGGATGCCTGGACTGAACGTTGAACTCCAATACCCTGTGATGTAATAGCATTGCGCTAACCATTACATTACTGTGGTTAAGTCGCGGAGTCATACAGTGCACCTTTGTCTTTAAAGTGATGCTGTGCGGTCTTCTGCATTCAGTTGAAGAAGTGAACAGGCTTGAGTTTTGTTCCTTGTCCAGAGAAGAGTGTCTTCAGCAATCTAATGTGTTCTCAGTGCAATATCCCAGTAGAGCCCAGATTATTTCCTCAAGTCTCAAGTGGATTTGAATTCAAATTTCTGGCTGAAGGTGAGGATGCTGCCACAATTCTGAATATGGTAACAGTGCAGAGTCAAAGTATTTTTTCACTGATCTGCGAATCGCTGGTCTTTCTGGGAAGTTGAGAAGGGATAACTTACTGGGAGTTTCAAACAATTTAAATGAAATTCTTTTTTAAGATGCTGTTCATTATGTTCTGACTGAATCTGATTATTTGAATACCTTCAAACTGACGGCAAGAATATCGATCTCTCCTGGTTAAAAAAAATTCCCTCCCCCTCACCCCTTCTTCTGTTCCCCACTCTGGCCTCTTACCTCTTCTCAGCTGCCCGTCACCTCCCCCTGGGTTCCCCTCCTCCTTCCCATTCTCCTATGGACCATTCTTCCCTCCAATCAGTTTCCCCCTTTTTCAGTACTTGACCTTTCCCACCCACCTGGCATCACCGATCACCTGCCAGCCCACCTTTTTTAATTGGGCATCTTCCCACTTCCTTTTCAGTCCTGTTGAAGGTTCTTTGCCCGAAACATCAACAAGGAGTATTGTAGGTAAGGCAGATGAGTTTAGGGCATGGATTGGCATGTTATTGCTATTAGTGAGACTTGGTTGCAGGAGGGGCAGGACTGGCAGTCTAATGTTCTGGGGTTCCGTTGTTTCAAAGGTGACAGAGGGGGAAGGATGAAAGGGGGAAGAGTGGCATTACTAGTCAGGGAAAATATCACAGCTGTGCGTAGACAGGACAGCCTGGTGGGCTTGTCTACAAAGGCCATATGGGTGGAGCTGAGGAACGGGAAAGGTGTGATCACACTAATAGAGTTGTATTATAGACCGCCCAGTAGTCAGAGAGAATTGGAGGAGCAAATCTGTAGAGAGATAGCAGACCGATGTAAGAATCAGAAGTTGTAGTAGTAGGAGATTTTAACTTTCCACATATTGACTGGGACTCCCACATTGTGAAAGGGCTAGATCAGGGGTCCCCAACCTTCCTCGCACCGCGGACCGGTTTAATATTGACAACATTCTTGTGGAGCCACCGATGGGGGGGAGGGGGGTGTTCAAGTTCAACAGTGCATGACAGGGAATGAGGAACGGTGCAGCTGACTCATATCGTTTCATATCTCCAAATCATATCGTTTCCTCCTGTACCAGTGTTTCAGACAGATGGATGTTTCTTCCCGTCTCAATAGGGTCTGTCACCGACACGGCCGTACAGAAAGAGACTCTACAGCCCATTATCCTAATGTTTCACTTCCAATAGTCAGTCACAGTAGCACATCTTTGCAGCCTGGTGGTTGGGGACCACTGAGCGAGATGGCTTGGAGTTTCTCAAATGTGTTCGGGAAGGTTTTCTAAATCAATATATAGAGGTACCTGCGAGAGAGGATGCAATGCTTGATCTCCTGTTAGGGAAACAGACAGGTCAGGTGACAGAAGTATGTGTAGACGAACATTTTGGGTCCAATGATCACAATGTCATTAGTTTAAAGTTAATTATGGATAAGGATAGGTCTGGTCCCTGAGTTGAGGTTCTAAATTGGAGAAGGGCCAATTTTGTGGAAATGAGAAGGGATCTAGGAAGAGTGGATTGGGATGAGTTGTTTTCTGGCAAGGATGTGTTCAGTAAGTGGAAGGCCTTCAAAGGCAAAATTTTGAGAGTGCAGAGTTTGCATGTTCCTGCCAGGATTAAAGGCAAAGTTAACAGGCATAGGGAACCTTGGTTTTCGAGGGATATTGGCGATCTGGTTAGGAAAAAGAGAGGGTGTATAACGGGTATAGGCAACAAGGAACAAATGAGGTACTTGAAGAGTATAGAAAATGTAAGAAAATACTAAAGAAGGAAATCAGAAAGGCAAAAAGAAGACATGATGTTGCTTTGGCAGATAATGTGAAGGTAACCCCGAAGGGTTTCTGCAAGTGTATTAAGAGTAAAAAGATAGTAAGGGACAGAATTGGTCCCCTGGAGGACCAGAGTGGTCGTTTATGTGCAGAGCCTCACGAGATGGGGGAGATCTTAAACAGTTTTTTTGCATCAGTATTTACTCAGGAAACTGGCATAGCGTATATGGAAGGAAGGAAGGGAAACAAGCAGTAGTGTCATAGAGATTAAAGAGGAGGAAGTGTTTGCTGCCTTACAGCGAATAAGGGTAGATAAATCCCCCTGACATGATATTTCCTCGGACCTTGAGGGAGACTAGTGTAGAAATTGCAGGGGCCCTGGCAGAAATATTTAAAATGTCCTTAGCCAGGGGTGTGGTGCCGGAGGATTGGAGGGTAGCTCATGTCGTTCTGTTGTTTAAAAAGGCTCCAAAAGTAAACCAGGTAATTACAAACCAGTGAGCCTTACACCAGTAGTAGGAAAATTATTGGAAGGTGTTCTGAGAGATCGGATATACAAGTATTTGGACAGCCAAGGGCTGATTAAGGATAGTCAGCATGGCTTTGTGTGTGGTAGATTGTGTTTAACGAATCTTGTAGAGTTTTTCAAGGAGGTTACCAAGAAAGTAGATGAAGGAAAGACTGTGGATGTTGTCTACATGGACTTTAGTAAGACCTTTGACAAGGTCCCACATGGGAGGTTAGTTCAGAAGGTTCAGACATTAGGTATCCATGGAGAGGTTGTAAACTGGATTTGAAATTGGCTGTGTGGGAGAAGACAGAGAGTGGTAGTGGATGATTGCTTCTCAGACTGGAGGCCTGTGATTAGTGGTGTGCCTCTGGGATCTGTGCTGGGACCATTGTTGTTTGTTGTCTATATCAATGATCTAGATGATAATGTGGGAAATTGGATCAGCAAGTTTGCTGATGACACTAAGATTGGAGGCGTTGTGGACAGTGAGGAAGGCTTTCAAAGCTTGCAGAGGGATCTGAATCAACTGGAAAAAATGGGCCAGAAAATGGCAGAGGGAATTTAATGCAGACAAGTGTGAGGTGTTGCATTTTGGAAGGACAAATCAAGGTAGGACATACACAGTAAATGGTAGGGTACTGAGGAGTGCGGAGGAACAAAGGGATCTGGGAGTTCAGATACACAATCCCCTGAAAGTGGCGTCACAGGTAGGCAGGGTTGTAAAGAAGGGTTTTGGTATCCTGGCATTCATAAATCCAAGTATTGAGTATAGGAGTTGGGATGTTTTGGTGAGGTTGTATAAGACATTGGAGAGGCCAAATTTGGAGTATTGTGTGCAGTTCTGGTCACCTAACTATAGGAAGGATATCAGTAAGATTGAAAGAGTGCAGAGAAGATTTACTAGGATGTTGCTGGGTCTTCAGGAGTTGAGTTACAGGGAAAGATTGAACAGATTAGGACTTTATTCCTTGGCGTGTAGAAGAACGGGGGGGACTTGATAGAGGTTTACAAAATTATGAGGGGTATAGACAGTAAATATGAGTAGGCTCTTTCCACTTAGATTAGGAGAGATAAATATGAGAGGACATGGCTTTAGGGTGAAAGAGGAAAGGTTTAGGGGGAATATTAGGGGGAACTTCTTCACTCAGAGAGTGGTGGGAGTGTGGAACGAGCTGCCATCTGACGTGGTAAATGTGGGCTCACTCTTAAGTTTTAAGAATAAATTGGATAGCTACATGGATGGGAGAGGTCTGGAGGGTTGTGGACTGGGTGCAGGTCAATGGGACTAGCGGAATAAAGTTCCGGCACAGACTAGAAGGGTCGAATGGCCTGTTTTCTGTGCTGTAGTGTTCCATGGTTCTATGGTTTATTCATCCCCATAGATGCCGCCTGACCTAAGTTCCTCCAGCTTTTTCTGTGTGTTGCTCTGGATTTCAAGCATCTGCTGAATCTTCTGCATTTATTATTTGAATATCATCTCTCTTGATGTATTTCAGAAAATTTGGTTATTCATCCTATCCGATGTGCAGCAGTTAGCAATTGCGTATTGAAGATGCTCTTGAAATGCCACCCAAATGTTCAGAGCTCCACAAAGACACTGGCTGCCTTCATAGTAGAGAAAGGTAAGTTAGTCACCCTTGATGTGCCACTTCATTGCAAGGGAAATCTGTAGTTTGAACTGGAAAGTAAATAAGATTTTTTGCTGCTTCTTAATCTTTTAAAGTAATCGACCATTAAATTTAATATCCAATGTAGAAAATATGCAAAGAGAGAAACTTTCTCTTTGCACCAGATTATGATGTCAGTCTCTAGTTTGAGTACAGGATTCCCACGCATGCCCACATCATTGTCAGCTTTCCAACAGGAAGTTCCACATCATTTATGGTGTCCTAAAGCTTTGGAAATAATTTACTTGTAGACAGTTTGAAGATATAGAGATTGTCTGTGCTAGAATTTGGAGCAACAATCTGCTGGAGGAACTCAGTAGATTGAGGGGAATCTGTATAGAAAAGGAACTGTTAACATTTTGGATTAGAATCCTGAATGAGGACAAGGAAGCCAGAAATAATCAACAAGAACATAGAACAGCACAGAACAGGAATAGGCCCTTTGGCCCACAATGTTTTACTGAATCAGCTAAAAAGTAAATTTAAAAAAACTCCCAAAAACTGATCCCTCCTACCTACACAACACCCATATCCCTCTATCTTCCTCATAGTCATGTACCTATCTAAACTCTCTAAAAAGCCTCTACCAGCCAGTGCATTCCAGGCATCCACCACTCACTGAGCAAAAAGCTCACCCCTCACAACCCCTTTGAACCTACCCCCCTCACCTTTAATGCATGCCCTCTGTTATTAGACTCTTCAACGCTGGGAGACAGATAACTCTCTGTCCACTCTATCTATGCCTCTCATAATCTTGTAAACCTCTCTCAGGTCTCCCCTCAGCCTCCATCGTTCCAGAGAAAACAACCCAAGTTTGTCCAGCCTCTCTTGATAGCAAATACCCTCTAAACCAGGCACTATCCTGGGAAACCTCTTCTGCACCCTCTCCAAAGCCTCTACATCCTTCTTGTAGTGCGGCGACCAGAACTGTATGCAATACGCTCGATGTGGCCTAACCAGAGTTTTATAAAGTTGCAACAGAACCTCTTGACTTTTGAACTCAATGCCAAAAGTTAGGGGATTTGCCCCAGTACATCATGGGTAAATCCCTCCCAACCATTAAGCACATCTATATGAAAAGCGATTGTAGGAAAGCAGCATCCCTCGTCAGAGATCCCTATCATACAGACATGCTCTTTTCCTGCTGGTGTCATCAGACAGAAGGTAAAAGAGCTTCAGGACTCACACCACTAGGTTCAAGAAGAGTTACTACCCTTCAGCCATCAAGCTGTTGAACAAAAGGGGATAACTACACTCACTTGCCCATCCATTGAGATGTTCTCACAACCAATGATTTCACTTTAAGGACTCTTTATTGTCTTTTACTTTGAACTTTGAAACATACAGCGAAATGTGTCATTTTGTGTCATTGACCAACACAGGCCAAGGATTGTACTGGGCTGCCCGTTAGTGTCACCACGGTTCCAGTGGCAACGTAGAATGCCCACAACTCATTAACCTTAACCCTAACCCTAACCCAGACGTCTTCGGAAAGTGAGGAAACTTACGCAGTCACCGGGTGGGGGTGGGGGGGAAGCATACTATTCAGAGAGTGCCAAGAATTGAACCTCGACCAGTGTTTTCTGTCGCTGTGAAGCAGTGTGCTAATTATTACACTACCGTGTTACCTTGCTGTTGATGGAGAGTTCCATTTGAAGCATTTAATTGAAATGTGATTGATACAAAGAAGCTCTTTCTTAAAGCACATATTTAGTTTACAGAGAAGAAAATTGCATCAGTCTGGTAATAGCAAAAGCAGGATTCACAACAATCTTTTTAGATATTCTGTCCTGTGAAACTGCGATTGCATGCAAGAAGCAGTGGGTTAATTCCGACTTGGAACAGCAATTGTTAGCCGAGACGTGGATGACTGAGTTGGGATATTAACTAGGTTTAAACAGATTATTTCTGGAACACCCACAAGTGAGGTGTCAGCTTTCCTCTTTCAGCCTATAACTTGAGACTATGTGAGTGCATTTTGGCTGCTAAAGTTTGAAGAAGCAGTTCACCCATGTGGAGTTCTCAAGCAAGTAACCTTCCAGTCTGTTCAGAATAATCAGCTTGGTATGAGTTCTGTATTTTGATTATTGCTTGTATTTTCTAGATTTATAATTTTCAAGCTGTTATCCAAGTTCCTTGGTTTGAATCCTAGTGCAACTCAACTCCAGATGATTGGTCGGAAAACAAGACATTTTGGGGATTCTTTGTAAAAATTTAGGAAGAAATCTAGTTTTTAATTATGCATTGTCTGCAGATCCCAGGATTCTTTCAGTTAAAATTCTATATTTTTAAGTACAAAGTAAATTTATTAACAAAGTATATGTTGCACATATAACCCTGAGATTCATTTTCATATGGGCATACTCAACAAATCTGTAGAATTGTAACTGATAGATCAATGAAAGACTGCCCAACTTGGGCGTTCATCCAGAGTGCAGAAGGCAACAAACTGCAAATGCAGAGTGAAGAAACAATAATATAAATAAGCAATTAATATTGAGACGAAGTGTCCTTGAAAGTAAGCCCATAATTTATGGGAACACTTTAGTGCTGGGACAAGCGAAGTTGCATGAAGTTATCCCTGTTGGTTCAAGAGCCTGATTGTTAAGAGGTAATAACTGTTCTTGAGAGTCCTGAGGCTCTTGTACGTTCTTCCTGAAGGCAGCAGCTAGAAGAAAGCATATCCTGGGTGGGGGTCTCTGATGAGGATTGCGCTTTCCTGCGACAGTGTTTCATGTAGATGTGCTCAGTGGTGGGGAGGGCTGTACCTGTGATGGACTGGGCCGTATCTACTACTTTTTGTAGGACTTACCATTCAAAGGCATTGGTTCTCCCATACCAGGCCATGATGCAGCCAGTCAATATACTCTCCACTACACACTTATAGAAGTTTGTCAAAGTTCTAGATGCCATGCTAAATCTCTGCAGACTTGAGGAAAATTTCAGAGTAGAAGTTGAAGATGCAGGGATGGGGTTGAGGATTGGTGCAGCATAAGTATCAACAGTGTGAGTTTAAAAATAACCAATTTGATTTTGTTTACTAAGTTACAGAGAAAATCCTCTTTTTTTTTACCTCTAACTTCCGCTCGCTCCCCCATTCACCTTCCCTTTTTCCAGTTTACATGATTGTGCAAACTTCAACACAGTGTATTGCACTAATGAATGTACAGCAGTTCCGGAATAACTTTAGCTTCCATTGCCTATATCAAGCAGTCCCAAGCCATTGATAATAAAAAATACAACATCTTTCATTCTGCTTCAGCAAGAATGTTTCAATCCCTGCTTCAAAACGATGCCCTTTACCACCATTGACTTTGGCTCCACAGTGATAGAAGACTGCAGTGACAACGCTGGTGAAAAGTACGAAGTTGTTGCCATAGGAACAGGAGAGACTTGTTACAGCGGTTGGATATGTTTCGATGGCCGTTTACTCCATGACTGTCATGCTGTAGTGGTCGCCAGAAGAGCATTGCAAAGGTAATGACGCAGAAAGTTGGTTTAAATCTATATCATGAGACCTCCTGTCTCTCATCCTTAATATACTCAGTGGAGTATGTGTTTCTAAGTAGTTCTTCCAAGTGCAAAGAGACAGTGCAAACATTTGCATTCTAGAGGCACTGTAATAAAGAGGAAATGAGGCTGATCCTTTTGAACAGAATTGAGGGGAGACTGGAGCTAACGGGCTGGATTGGAACAGGCACATTAGTATGTCAAAATAGTTATTTTTTTAAAAAATAATTCAAAACCAAGTGCTTTGCATCAGTTTTCACTGTGGAAGACATTAGTGTTGTGTCTACAACTACATATAAATTAAATAAAAGCATGTACACGGGAAGTGAGGTTAACTGGTGTATTCACATTGCAGGGGGAGAGAGCAAGAGATTATCACTGCGCATGCGTAGACAACAGATCAGTATGTGTGGCTAAGTTATCAGTCCATACGTATTGCTTTAATAGAAATAAGTCCATACATTACTCTTCCTCCCCTTTAGATTAATGTAACATAAAACTGTATATGTAACAAAACATTCAATTCCATATTCAAATAAATGTGCTTTCATAACAACAGTCCATAACTAATTTCACTATACTAAAGATTCAGTCTTTTGAATGGCGCTCCGTTTCTTTCAGGATAACATCTTTGGACCTGTGGAGTGGCGTCAGGTTTGGCTGGTGTCTTGTCAACAGCAACTTCCTCTGTTGCAGCTGTTACGTTGCTGTCAGTGACATGATCATCACTGAATGGTAATTCCGGTGGCTGTAATGTGTCCGTCTTGTTGGATGCAGTCGACTCAGCTGTGTTCTTTAGCTGAGCATGCATGACGTTTCCATGTCTGATCTCCAACATCCACTGTGTACATCAGTGGTCCAGTTCTAGTAGCTATCCCACCAGATGTCTATTTGTCTTCTTGGTAATCAGACGCTAGGACTTCCTGTCCAACCTTGAAGCTCCTTGCTACTTCACTTGGCAGCTGGTTAAACTGTTTATTCTGCACTTCCCTCTGTAGATTTGGTTTCAGGAGGTCTATGCAAGATCTCAGACCGTCCTGATGAAGGATTCGAGCCCAAAATGTCGACTGTACTCTTTTCCATAGACGCTGCCTGGTCTGCTGAGTTCCTCCAGCATTTAGTGTGTGTTGCAAGCATGACCTGAGTTGTGATATATTTTCTGGTTTGGGTGCCTGCAGCACTGCTTCCGTCTTCTTTTGTGACTTATGTAAGCCATGCTTGTCAGTGACATGTCCACAATATGGGATTTCATTCTTGAAAAACTTACATTTCTCTCTTTGCATGCAGAACTCAGCCAACTTTCTGGAGGTGCTCTTCATCATTCTTGTTAGTCACAATGTTAGTCATTGTGTTCCTGGGATATCTTGGATCAGTAGGTCGCTTGCTCTTTGCCAAACTGCTGGAGCTGGTGCAGCACCAAAGGTGAAATGATTTTACTGGAACAGTCCCTTGTGAGTGTTGATTGTGATTAACTTCCTGCTTGACTCCTCAATCTGCATTTGCATATAGGCTTGTGACAAGTCTATCTTTGAGAACCACTTCCTGCCTTCCAAAGATGCAAAAATGTATTCTATTCAAAGCAGGGGATATTGCACAGTATGCAGCACAGGGTTGATGCTCGCCTTGACATCTCCGCGTATGAGAACAGCTCTGACCTTTCCTTTCTCGATCACCTGGACAATGGGCATTACACTCATTACACTCAATCTTAGAGAGAGTGCCAGAAACCTCTAAGCTCTGAAGTTCAGCATCCACTTCAGGACATTGTGCGTAAGGCACTGGACGCGCTTTATGGAATCTTGGTGTTGTTGCTGCTTCATCCATTTCAGTTTTGGCCTTCATGCTTTGGGGTTTACCAATCCCCTTCTCAAATACCTTCTCATTAACATTAAGCAAATCTGGCAGTCTGTGGTTAGTGCTACCATTTGGGCAGCAGTTGCCTTTTGACACATTGAGAGCTTTTAATGTGTGCCAGTCTAGTTGGATTTTTTTCAGCCATTCTTGTTCAAAAGGCAGTGCCCCTCCTCCCCACTTCTCAACACATACAGCTCTAACTGCTGTGTTCTGCCTCTGTACATCACATTTACTTTCAGTTTGCTCTTGGAGACACTTTTTCACCTGTATAAGTCTTTAGCACCACTGAGATCTTTTCTAATGTTAGCTTAGAGAGCAGTCTATTGTAGTCAGCCTCTGAAATTATAGACAAAGCTGACCCTGTATCCAGTTCTATAGCAGACACATCTATTGTGATCCAGATGATTTTGTGATCTGCTTCAGTTATACTGTGCAGTTCTAGGCATTGCAGCTCACCCTTGTCTGACTCTGTGTTGTCTGATTCTGTTTCACATTCGGTCACTTTATGCATTTGTTTAGTTTTCTGTTTGAAACTTTTCACTCTGTTTGGTTTTTCTCTTTAATTGTGTTTCTTGCCTGATTTGCAAACACTCTCTACCTACCTCTCCACCTATCTTCGTATCATCCGCAAACTTTGCCACAAAGCCTTCAATTCCATTATCTAAATCATTGACAAACAATGTGAAAAGTAGCGGTCCCAATACTAATCCCTAAGGAACACCACTAGTCACTGGGCAGTCAACCAGAAAAGGCACCCTTTATACCCACTCACTGCCTCCTGCCTGTCAGCCATTCCTCTATCCATGCCAGTATCTTTCCTATAACACCATAGGATTTTATCTTGTTAAGCAGCCTCATGTGTGGCACCTTAACTGGTGTATTCACATTACAGGGAGAGAGAGAGAGCACAGGTGTAGACAACAGATCAAAGCACACAGGTAAGTTTTCAGTGCATAAGTAGTGCTAAGGAGAGTCACTGCTCTGAAAGAAATAGATCCATACATTACAATTAGCAGTGTGGTAGGAGTTCCAGGTGTCATGAAGTTTGTGAAGTTACCATTTCTACAGAGAAGGTTCTTGGGGAAACTGAAAGGTAGATAAGATACCTGGACAAATGGTATACACCCCAAAGTTCTGAAAGAGGTGGCTGAAGAGATTTTGGAAGCATTGGTAATGATCTTTCAATAATCACTAGATTCTGGAATGGTTCTGGAAGACTGAAAAATTGCAAATGTCACTCCACTCTTCAAGAAAGGAGAGAAGCAGGAGAAAGGAGATGATCGGGCAGTTAGTCTGACATCAGTGGTTGGGGAGATGTTGGAGTGGATTATTAAGGATGAGGTCTCGGTATTTGGAGGCACATGATAAAATAGGGATAAACTTTTAGGGCCGTGACCCTTTATACGGTCAGTCCTGATGAAGGATCTCAGCCCAAAACATTTGTTCTTTATTCCTTTCCATAGATGCTGCTTGGTCTGCTGATTTCCTGCAGCATTTTGTGTGTGTTACTCTTATTGATTTGCTTGCCTGCTTTACTTATGAGCATTGATCTCCTAAACCTCCAAGTCTGAAACTTGACAACCTACTCAATAAATACAGGCATAACTTAAACCTGCCAACAATCTGCCTGCAATTGCTGCATCATCGGTGCTGACTGGCAGCATCGACACTTCAACATTGCATATTTCAATCATTCAGTGACTTTGTGAGGCTTTTCACCTATTCTTCATCGTCAGATGAAAACAAAAGTGAAAGTACAGCACAGAAACAGGCCCTTTGGCCCATCAGTGCCGAACTACTTAAACTGCTTACTCCCATCAACCTGACCCGGACCAAAGCCCCTCCATACCCCTTGCGTCCACGTACCTATCCAAACGTCGAAACCAAGCTCACATGCACCAACGCATGTTATCAGTACGTCCCAGTGCACTTTGTCTGGCCCATTTCCGGAGTGGCACAGGATGTTAGCAAAAAACCTCCAGTCTATTTGCCAAGGCACAAAATATATGGATTCTGTTTATTGATCATGGCTGTGAGGCTGTTGGCCCATTGAACAATGAAGATAGTTACAGAGAAAACGTCTATCGTCTTGTGAAACTTTGAAACTGCCACAAGGTTTCCGGATAGCTAAGTGGGATCTAACAGTTGTGCTGTCCTGATTGAAAATTTCCATGGTGTTTAGAGTGGCTGAGTCACATCATTCAGTTTCTCCCCCTTTTTTTTTATATAAATCACAAGGTAGAAAACATGAAATGGCAACAGTACTTGTATCAATGTGATATAGAAGCTGCCCTCCTCTCTGTGCACTTTCACCCTCTTGTTTTGCCTTTGCTTTACTGTATTATGCCTGCCTCTCATACAGTACCCAATGTTGTTGTACAAATTGATATTACTGTTTGGTGTTTCTGTTTTACCACCCCCCCCCCGCCATAGTTGGCGGGGACGTGGGCGCCACAGTAGAACATAGGACATTCAGAAGCGGCACCTTACACCAAAAGACGGTCCAAAGACATATTGGGAAGTAGGTTAATTGGTCATTGTAAATTGTCCCGTGATTAGGCTGGGGTTAAGTCGTTGGGGGGCGTGGGGGGGGGGTTGGGGTTGCTGGGCGGCATGGCTTGAAGAGCTGGGAGGGCCTATTCTGCACTGTATCTCAATACATAAATAAAAACTCCACAGAGAGAGAGACAGGCAAGGAGGCACCTTCCTTTTATTTTCACTAAGGCAGTAATTGATGGATATAGGGCTGACTGGTCAAGTATGATCCTTCCTGCAGATGGCAGTTACATACAATTTCTGCAAGGGTTACTGGGCTTGCGTAAAGAGTGAAGGTTTGAGCTTTCTGTCTTGGCCTCATGAGCTTTTCAAATATCAACTAACAATTCAAACCAGACATCAGCATTAGGTTATGTCTGGTCTATACACTTAACTTTCACAGCTCACTGCATCAACCTGAAGCTTGACTTCCTCTTCGAGGCCACCTTCCATTGTGGAGATGTTTATAAAACATTGCTAGAAATACCTAGGTCAGGGCGCATGTGGAGATATAAAGTGTTAGCTGTTTTTCACATGATGCCATCTAAGCCCACATGTTTCAAGAACTTTTCTGAATATCCATCTCTCATTGGCTTTGCTGTCCATGATAGGGTGTGATCAAGTAGCTTAGACCATAAAACATAAGAGCAGAATTAGGCTATTTAGCCTGTAGTGTCTGCTCCACCATTCCATCATCTGATTTATTATTTCTCTCAATCCTATTCTCATGCCTTCTCCCCATAACCTTTGACGCCCTGACTAATCAGGACCCTATCACCCTCCGCTTTAAATGTACTCAATGACTTGGCCTGCGCATGCCAACTGTGACAATGAATTCCACAGATTCACCACCCTCTGGCTAAATACCTGCTCATCTCCGTTTTGAATGGACGCCCCTCTATTCTGAGGCTGTGCCCTCTGATCCTAGACTCACCCGCTGTAGGGAACAATCTCTACAAATCTGCTCTATCTAGGTCTTTCAATATATGATAGGTTTTAATGAGATCCCCCCTCATTCTTTTAAACTCCAGTGAGTACAGGCTCAGAGCCATCGAATGCCCCTTGTATATTAACTTTTCTATTCCTAAGATTATTCTTGTGAGCCTCCTCTGTATCCTCTCCAATGCCAGTACATCTTTTCATAGATGGGGGCCCAAAACTGCTCACAATACACCATATGCAGTCTGACCAGTGCCTTATAAAGCCTCAGCATTACATCTTTACATTTGTATTCTAGATGAATGAATGCTACGATCGCATTTGCCTTCCTTACCACCAAGTTAGCCTTTAGGGAATCATGCGTGAGGACTCCCAAGTCCCTTTGCACCACTTACTAAAAAAGAAACGTCTGTAGAAACCATCAAGGCCACCAGTAAAGGATTAAACATAGTGAATGTCACTGCCAGCCACCAAAATTGAGCAGACCCTGAGACTGACACCAAGATGATCAGTGTTTCCATCAAGATGCTAAGTGTTTTCATCAACATGATAGATGTTTTCATCAAGTTGTACAGTGTTTTTCTCAAGGCGTTGAGTGTTTTCCTTAAGGCCCTGGGCACTTTCTCAAGGCGCTGAGCGTTTTCCTCAAGATGCTGAGTGTTTTCATCAAGGTCCTGGGTGTTTTTATCAAGACGTGTGTTTCCATCAGGTCACTGGGTGTTTTAATCAAGATGCTGGGTGTGTTTGTCAAGATTCTCTGTGTTTTCAGGATTTTGTTTTAGATTTGCAGCAGCTGTGAGATATATTTTTGGATAAATGATTTTTGCTTGTATTGCTGCATTGTGGCAGTTTCTTCATAACCAGCAATTTCTTTCTCATTTTGCAGATATTTGTATAAGCAGCTCCTTCTGTTCTGCAGCAGTGATCCTGTGGGGTTAGAAAAGTGCATCTTCTGCAAGTCTTCGGAAAATGATTTCCTCTCTCTTAGGCAGAATATATTTTTCCACCTCTATCTCAGCAATGCCCCAAAGGGGGCAGCTCAAAGCATCTTTATGTAAGTGTAAATACATTTTTGCATTTCTACTATGATTGCTGAATAATGCTTTGTTTCCATTTGAATGGTAGATACCAATATATATCTTCTGAGACATTTGCAAGCTTCATGAACATGCCAATAGTTTTAGACACTTCTTGCATATATATACTTGTACCTCAACGATAACTTAATCTGCCAGTTTTATTGATGAATTTCTTTGAGAAATGGCTGATCCCTTAATTGCTACAGGGCAATGCCACGTTTGTCATAATCTTTCATTTTTCATTTTGAGTGTAATGAGAACTAGTAGGCAATATTAAACAAGAAAATGTTCACGCATATTTGAAAATAACACAGTGGATTGTGGTTAATTGGGCCATCAGGTAATTGGGGCAGCCACTTATTTGCAGCAGCTATTGAACAAAAAAAATCGAGAAAATTGCTGGGATTTCCTTTGTTTATGAAAGGACACTATTCCCGCTTAACTGGGACAGGAAACTGTTGCTGAACAAATTCTAACTAGCATCAGTTGCGTACATATTCGTGGCAGTTGGACACTGCATTGTGACAGAGCAAACAGTTTTTAAATAGCGTCATTTTGCATGTATGTGTTTTCTAAAAGCAATGATTTCTGGCACTGATGGCGAGATTTAAGCAGTAAGACAATTTGGAATTGTTTTGCTCTCTGCGGTTTCAAGAATTCAGAATTGGAGATGCCAGAAACAGCCGGAGGTGAAACTGCAACAATTTCACTACTTTAACAAGTTAGGAACTACAAAGTATTTGAAAGTACCGACAGTCATCGTGAATGTTACAATGAAAATGAAGATCTGGACGATGCAATTATCAAAAACACTTCTTGAAGGCAGTCTGTTATCTGCACTAGGTGTCTACATTAATTTTGTTCATTTGCTGCCAATCAGAAGAACTCGGCATTGTGTTAGTTATTCGTTTGTGTATGACGATGGCGGTGAAACCTGTGGGGGAGGGTTTTTAAAATGGGAAAGCTATTGCACTGGGGCATTTCTACTCTTTTCAAACTTGGAAGTCCGGGTCTAGAGGTACAGACGTTCATTACAAATTCGGCTCCTCCTTGTTTGCCGTGGGTAACCATGACTACTTCTGTGCCTTGTCATGCTCTTCACTCTCCACAAAGCTTGGCAGAGCTGCCGTCTTGGCTGTCGGATCTCACTGTAGATCTCATCTGCCCAGTCCGCCCAAGCTGACTTTATATGCTTGGACAGGCATGTCCATATCTCACCGGGATATGAAGCTGTTGGCTCCCCTCACCTGTCAAAGTCGTTAGCATGTGGCTGCGGGTGTGGCCACTGTCACATGCCAACAGCTACTTGGAGCCACAGCTGAGAGTTGAGTGTCCAGTAGGCACAAAAGGTGAGTGAGCTATCCCAGAATGGACACGACAAGCCCCTTCATTACCCCTCCTTGGACACCCTATTCACAGCGGTGTAATTCCTCCATTGATAAGTATTCAGAATTAGTAGCATTGGTGGAGTGTTTGAGGTGTCCAGGGTGGGGCAGCATCTCTAGTGAAGGGGCTTGTCATGTCCATTCCAGGATAGCTCACTCACCTTTGGTCCCCACCAGACACTCAGCTCTCACCTGTGGCTCCAGGTAGCTGATTACGTGAAACAGTGGCCACACTGCTTCAAACCCCAGTGAAACAGGATCATGCCTTTCCTAGTGTGCAAAGTCAGCTCAGTGGACGGGGCGGATGAGATCCAACGGCCAGGAAAACAGCAAAGGGCGTGACCAGGTATGTCATGGTCTTCCACTCAACTAAGGAAGACCCCAGTTTGTGATGCTTGTTCGTACCACTGGACTTAAACTTCCGAGGTTGAGAGAGTGGAACAACTCCCGTGCAAAGGCTTTTCCACTTTAAACCCGCACAGGTTTCTTGTCATTGTCGGGCACGATGGACAACCACCACGAGTAGCATTGGTAGTCTTCTAATTTGTTCTGTATTGCATTTAAACATTATTTGTTACCCGGTTCGTCTTTGTTAGACCTTTTTAAACTATTTCCAAGAAACGTCAGCTAATTGGGGCAGTTGCTTAACTGGGTCAAAATGTACTGGTGCCGGTGTGTCCCAATTAACTGAAGTCCACTGTGCCCAAGTTGTACCTGGAGCAAAGATCAGAATCAGGTTTGTTATCACTGGCATGTGTGGTGAAATTTGTTAACTTAGCAGCAGCAGTTCAGTGCAGTATAGAAGAAGAAAAATAATAAAAATAAATATTTAAATAAATTACAGTGTACGTATACTGAATAGATTAAAAGTCGTACAGAAACAGAAATAATGTATTTTTAAAAAGTGAGGTAGTGTTCACGGGATCGATGTCCATTTAGGAATCGGATGGCAGAGGGGAAGAAGCTTAAGTGTGTGCCTTCAGGCTTCTGTATCTCCTCCCTGATGGTAACTGAGAAAATGGCATGCACTGACTGTTGAGAATCCATAATGATGGTAATAGCAACAACTGTATGTATTATCAGAGGTGCGCTGTCAATATCCTTCTCCTTGGATGTTGTTCTGCAGGGACACTGTTCCGTACCGAAATCCCAAGATGACACTTCACATACATTCAAAAGGTTGTCTCATACCAGCGGTAAGCTGCCCCCCGAGTGTGACTGCAACCCACGTCTGCTGCATGTCTGCCAGCGACAAGCTGAGCAGATGGATGGTGCTTGGAGTCCAAGGAGCCCTCCTCAGCCACTTCATCAACCCTCTGTATATCACCAGCATTGTTCTTTGTAAGTACAGCAGGGTTCGTCTGGAGGAGTAGCCATTTGAGGTTGGGGAGAGAAAAATGTTTAAACTACACTCAGTGGCCACTTCATTAGGTACATCTGTATGCCTGTTCACTGGTGGAGTGAGTGGAGTTGAGTGAAGTTATCCTGATGGTTGAGGGGTATTACCTGTACCTGAACCTGGTGGTCTGAGTCCAGCAGGACATTGATAGAATGTAGAACTGGGCTGAGAAGTGGCAGATGGAGTTCAACCCAGATAAGTGTGACGTAGTGCATTTTGGTGGGTCAAATTTGAAGACAGAATGTAATATTAATGGTAAGACAATTGGCAATATGGAGGATCAACGAGATCTTGGGGGCCATGTCCATAGGAACCTAAAAGCTGCTGCACAGGTTGACAGTGTTGTTAAGAAGATATATGATGTGTTGGCATTCATCAACTGTGGGATTGAGTTCAAGAGCTGTGAGGTAATGTTACAGCTATACAAGACCTTAGTTAGACCCCACTTGGAGTACTGTGTTCGGTCTGGTCACCTTATTACAGGGAGGATATGGATGCTATAGACAGAGTGCAGAGATTTACAAAGATGCTGCCTGGATTGTAGAGCGTGCCTTATGAGAATAGGTTTAGTGAACTTGGTCTTTTTCCTTTGGAGCGACAGAGGGTGAGAGGTGATTTGACAGAGCCGTATAAGATGATGAGAGGCATTGATTGTGTGGATAGCTAGAGGTTTTCCCCCCAGGACTGAAATGGCTAATACGAGGGGGCATAATTTTAAGATGCTTTGGTGTAGGTACAGATAGGATGTCAGGGGTAAGTTTTTCCACACAGAGTGTTGGGTGAATGGAATGTACTGCTGTTGAAGGTGGTAGCCTTCAATAGCCTGAAAGTGGTAGTTTCTTAATAGGGTCTTTTAAGAAACTCTTAGATAGGTACATTGAACTTAGAAAAATAGAGGACTATGCGGTGGGGAAATTCTAGGCAATTTCTAGAGTAGGTTACATGGTTAGCACAACATAGTGGGTTGAAGAGCCTGTAATGTGCTGTAGATTTCTATGTATCCTGAGGCTCCTGTATCATCATCCTGATGGCAGCTGCGTGAAGAGAGCATGTCGTGGGTAATGGGGATCCTTGATGATGGATGCTGCTTTCCTGCAAAAGCACTCAAGGTAGAGGTGCTCAGTGGTGTGGACGGCTGTACCTGTGATGGTCTGGGCTGTATCCATGACTTTTTGTAGGATCTTGTAGGATTTTCCATTGAAGGGCACTGGTGTTTCTATACTAGGCTGTGATGCAGCCAGCCATTATACTCTCCACCACACATCCATAGAAGTTTGTCAAGGTTTAGATGCCGTGCCAAATCTTTGCAAATCTCTAAGGAAGTAGAGGCATTGCCATGCTTTCTTCGTGATGACCCTTACATGCTGGGCCCAGAACATAATCTCTGAAACAAAACACTGAGAAATTTAAAGTTGTTGATCCTCTCCACCTCTGATACCCCTGTTGAGAACTGTCTCATGGACCTCCGGTTTCCTACTCCTGAAGTCAGTAATAAGCTCCTTGGTCTTGCTGATATTGAATGAGAGCTTGATTTTCAATCGCCCTCCTATAGGATTCGTTACGACCTTTGTTTTGACCGACAACAGCGGTGTTCAGCAAACATAAATAAGTGATTCATCACTCGATGTAAGTGCTACTGGAAAATAGTTTTTGAAGCAGGTTAACACATTCTTCCACTTGAAGCAGGTGGGTAACTCAGGCTGCCAAAGCGAGATGTTAAAGATCTCAGTGAATGCTGATCAGCACAGGGCTCTAATACTTAGCCACGTACCCTGACTGGGTGGGATGCTGTTTGTGGGTTCGTCCTCCTGAAAGATGCCTCAGAAACTCAAATCACAGGATCATTGAGGGCCGTTGGCTTTTGTGAAGGTGCCTCCGTGTTTTGATGGTCAAAGTGAGCATAAGAGACCTGGAGCTGATCTGGGAACAAAACCTTGTTGTCACCTATGTTGCATTCTGGCCCTGTCACAGCAGTTGAGCATCCTTCAGTGAATCGCCACTTCGCCCATGAGATGGCTTTCTGGAGATCATACCTGGGCCTCTTGTATTTTACTTGGTCGCCCGACGTGTTCAGATCTAGGATGTGTCTTTGAACACTGCCCAGTCCACTGACTCGAAGTAATCCTGTAGATGCTCGTCTGCCTCCAGTGACCACCTCTTTGTTGTCCTTAGTTCTGGGACCTTGCTCTTTGGCTTCTGCCTGTATGCAGGTAGAAGGAGCACAGCAGGTGATCAAATTTCCATAAATGTGGTCTAGGGAACGAAAGGTAGGCATTCCTTATAATAGCATAGCAGTGGTCGAGTATGTTGGGACCCCTGGTGCTGCAGGTGATATGTTGATGATGATTTCTTCAAACAGAGCAACACGCACAAGCTTGATTCTTCATAGAAGCCTCACAGAAGTCCCAACAATGATTGGAAAGGCACTGGAGTAGACTGTTTCCTCTTTGCTGCTCACGGCACTCAATATCTGGAGTGCCTACTTAACACTGGCCTTCGACGGTATGTAAATTGTGGCCAAGATCATGGAGAAGAACTTCTTAGTAAATAAGGCAGTCTGTGTTCCAGGTCGGGGGAACAAGAATGCAACAAAACTCCACAAGGAGTTTGTATAAAATACAGATCCCCTCCCCCCCACTGACCCTTTGCCTTCTCCAAATCAGCAGTCCAGTCTATCCAGTGTATCAAGAAGCCCTCGAGTCTAATCATCGACATACCTTGAGTTAGTCACAGCTCTGTGAAACACAGAATGCAGCAATCCCTCATTTCCCTCTGATACGTCTCATTCTTGTTCTCCAGCGACGGTGCATTTGTTAACAAGATATGGGATAGAGAAAGTCTCATACCTGGACATTTTATTCTGGCTTGGAGTCCTCCACTCCTCCCTCTCTGCCAGTCATGGCGATGTAACTTTGTCCGCTTAAAGATGCTGTACGTGCATACTTGAGAGTTAAGTCTGCTAAGTCATTCAGAAGATTGTGAAATTTCTAGTTCATTAAGATGGTTCAAAAGTACGTTACTTAAAGGGAAATTATAAGCTGCAGATTGCATTGAGAGTAGTTTTGAAGAAGTATATTCAGAGATGTTGTAAACTGCCTGCAAAGCGTCTCTGTTGTTCTCCCGCACCATCTTGAAAGCACCTTAAGGTGCCTACTGCACCATTCAATAAAATTTTGGCTTAGTTTTAAGCCCAGTACCACTTTCCTGCACCAACTGTGTCTGTCTTGATTCTCTCAACTTCCAAAAAACTGTTTCAGTCTGGGTCTTGCTGCAGAGTGTCAGCCTAAAATGTGGACAATCCCTTCCCATCCCTTGACTCACCACTGAATTCCAGCTTCCAGTATCTGCAGCTTGTCATGTTTCGACAATCTCTGTCTTGAATCGACAGCACAGTTAAGCCTTCACAGTCATCTTGGGTAGAGAATTTCAAATGTTCAACAGCAGGGTGAAAAAATTTCTTCCATTTCAGTTCTGATTGGTTAACCTCATGTGTTGAGACCACGATGCCTACTTGTAGACACTTGCATTCAAAAGAGATCTCCTCTTCTAAACTCCTTTCCTAATCTGCTCCACGTCTCCTCATTAAAACAATTCCCCCCACCATCCCAAATCCTGGGTATTTAGAGAGTGAGCCTTTGATGCACTCCATCTGTACATCTTCCCTTTGATAGGGAGACCAGATCTGAACTGGTTATTCCAAGTGCAAACTCACCCAAGATCTAATTTATTGTAATTTTAGTTCAGTATTCAAAACCTCTTACCTGTTATACCTATATGACAGCTTTCAATGATTTTTGTGCAAGAAAATCCAAGTACCTCTCGTCACAAATATCTTTCAATCCCTCACCATTTAAGAACAAAAAGGATTCTGTTTTTTCCAATCAAAGTGGATGATTTTACTTGTATCCAGATAGCATTTCATCTGCTATGCCCTCACCCATTCTCTCTGAGTGGCAGCTTTCCACCCCCCACCTCTGTGTGCATTCTCCATACAAATGACACTGTCACCGGACCTTGGATCGTCAGCTCATTTAAAAACAATTTCCCCTAATCTAAATCATTGATAGAGAGTGAAGAATTGGGGCCCAGCACAAATCCGTGCAATCCTCCATTAGTCATGCCCTGTAACCCACAACTGATCTGTACATTTCTGTCTGTTAGTTCATCTTCAGCCTATTTATTTCTAATTCTGTTTAATAGGGTAATTTATCGAAGACTATCTGAAAGACCAAAAACAGTAAAACTTGGATAATCTATTATCTCATTCTTTATAAATCTCTTCCCACTTCCCATGCTCCCTACTCACTCACCTGACTCACTAGAAAACATATTGTTAGAATTCTTCAGTCCTGAAGAGGGGTTTCGGCCCAGAACTGTTTATTCTTTTCTATAGTTGTTGCCTGACCTGCTGAGTTCCTCCAGCATTTTGTGTGTGTTGCTTTGGATTTCCAGCAACAGCAGACTTCCTCGTATTTATTGTTATGTAACATCTCAAAATAAAAATGTGTTGATGTACTAATCCAGTAAATTTTCACAATCTGTTAGTCTGGCATCAACTAAGTCCCTGTGCAGCCAGATTACTTCAAGGGCAAATCCTAGTTGCAAATGCATTTTCTAAATCAAACACCAGCATGGAAGTGAATGAATACCAGATTAAGAAAGGAAACTGTGGGTGCTGCGGTTAGCATGAGGAATTATATGCAGAATTAAAAGGGCTAAAACCTAACTGACTTTATTTGCAGCTTGGCTAATAATGTTGCACCAACCAGGTGTGAGCCACGGTGGCAGGGCCTCCAGCACTGAGTCTGACCCGGTGGTGCAGAAGGCGTGGGACGGAGAAAAGGAGAGCTGTTGTCATTGCAGACTCTATAGTCAGGGGAGCAGACAGGAGATTTTGTGGACATGAGAAGGACACCCGCATGGTTTGTTGCCTCCCGGGTGCCAGGGTCCCGGATGTCTCTGACTGGGTGCAAGACATCCTGGTACGAGAGGGAAAACAATCCAGAAGTCGTGATACATGTTGGGACCAACGACATAGGCAGGAAGAGGGATGAGGTTCTGAAGTGTGAGTTTCGGGAACTAGGCAGAAGGCTGAAGAACAGGACCTCAAGGGTGGTGTTCTCAGGATTGCTGCCAGTGCTACATGACAGTAATGGTAAGAATTGGAGGAGGTGGCAGTTGAATACGAGGCTGAGGAGTTGGTGAACGGAGCAGGGTTTTAGATTTTTGGGCCATTGGGATCTCTTCTGGAGAAGGTGGGACCTGTACAGATTGGATGGGTTGCACCTGAACTCGAGGGGGAGCAATATCCTTGCAGGTAGGTTTGCTAGCATGGTTCGGGAGGGTTTAAACTAATTTTCAAGGGGGATGGGACCCGGAGCGATAGAGCAGTGAAAGAAGTGCATGGAGTAAAGCCAGATCTAACATGTAGAGAGGCTTTGAGGAAAGAGAAGCAGAATAAACGGTGTAAAGACAGTAAGGTAGAAGGGCTGAAATGTGTGTACCTCAATGCAAGAAGCATCAGGAACAAAGGTGATGAACTGAGAGCTTGGATACATACATGGAATTATGATGTAGTGGCCATTACAGAGACTTGGCTGGCACCAGGGCAGGAATGGATTCTCAATATTCCTGGATTTCAGTGCTTTAAAAGGGATAGAGAGGGCGACAAAAGGGGAGGAGGGGTGGCATTACTGGTCAGGGATACTATTACAGCTACAGAAAGAGTGGGTAATGTAGCAGGATCCTCTTTTGAGTCAGTATGGGTGGAAGTCAGGAACAGGAAGGGAGCAGTTACTCTATTGGGAGTATTCTATAGGCCCTCTGGTAGCAGCAGAGATACAGAGGAGCAGATTGGGAGGCAGATTTTGGAAAGGTGCAAAAATAACAGGGTTGTTATCATGGGTGACTTTAACTTCCCTAATATTGATTGGCACCTGACTAGTTCCAAGGGTTTGGATGGGGTAGAGTTTGTTACGTGTGTCCAGAATGGATTCCTGTCACAGTATGTGGGCAGGCCGACTAGGGGGAATGCCATACTAGATCTAGTACTAGGTAACGAACCACGTCAGGTCACAGATCTCTCAGTGGGTGAGCATCTGGGAGACAGTGACCACCGCTCCCTGGCCTTTAGCATGATCATGGAAAAGGATAGAATCAGAGAGGACAGGAAAATTTTTAATTGGGGAAGGGCAAATTATGAGACTATAAGGCTAGAACTTGCGGGTGTGAATTGGGATGATGTTTTTGCAGGGAAATGTACTATGGACATGTGGTCGATGTTTAGAGATCTCTTGCAGGATGTTAGGGATAAATTTGTCCTGGTGAGGAAGATAAAGCATGGTGGGGTGAAGGAACCATGGGTGACGAGTGAGGTGGAAAATCTAGTCAGGTGGAAGAAGACAGCATACATGAGGTTTAGGAAGCAAGGATCAGATGGGTCTATTGAGGAATATAGGGAAGCAAGAAAGGAGCTAAAGAAGGGGCTGAGAAAAGCAAGAAGGGGGCGTGAGAAGGCCTTGATGAGTGGGGCAAAGGAAAACCCCAAGGCATTCTTCAATTATGTGAAGAACAAAAGGATGACAGGAGTGAAGGTAGGACCGATTAGAGATAAAGGTGGGAAGATGTGCCTGGAGGCTGTGGAAGTGAGCAAGGTCCTCAATGAATACTTCTCTTCTGTATTCATCAATGAGAGGGAACTTGATGAAGGTGAGGACAATGTGAGTGAGGTTGATGTTCTGGAACATGTTGATATTAAGGGAGAGGAGGTGTTGGAGTTGTTAAAATATATTAGGATGGATAAGTCCCCGGGGCCTGATGGAATATTCCCCAGGCTGCTCCACGAGGTGAGGGAAGAGATTGTTGAGCCTATGGCTAGGATGTTTATGTCCTCGTTGTCCACGGGAATGGTACCGGAGGATTGGAGGGAGGTGAATGTTGTCCCCTTGTTCTAAAAAGGTAGTAGGGATAGTCTGGGTAATTATAGACCAGTGAGCCTTACATCTGTGGTGGGAAAGCTGTTGGAAAAGATTCTTAGAGATAGGATTTATGGGCATTTAGAGAATCATAGTCTTATTAGGGACAGTCAGCATGGCTTTGTGAAGGGCAGATCGTGTCTAACAAGCCTGATAGAGTTCTTTGAGGAGGTACCAGGCATATAGATGAAGGTAGTGCAGTGGATGTGATCTATATGGATTTTAGTAAGGCATTTGACAAGGTTCCACATGGTAGGCTTATTCAGAAAGTCAGAAGGCATGGGATCCAGGGAAGTTTGGCCAGGTGGATTCAGAATTGGCTTGCCTGCAGAAGGCAGAGGGTGGTGGTGGAGGGAGTACATTTGGATTGGAGGATTGTGACTAGGGGTGTCCCACAAGGATCTGTTCTGGGACCTGTACTTCTAGTGATTTTTATTAACGACCTGGATGTTGGGATAGAAGGGTGGGTTGGCAAGTTTGCAGACGACACAAAGGTTAGTGGTGTTATAGATACTGTAGAGGATTGTCGAAGATTGCAGCAAAACATTGATAGGATGCAGAAGTGGACTGAGAAGTGGCAGATGGATTTCAACCCGGAGAAGTGTGAGGTGGTACACTTTGGAAGGACAAACTCCAAGGCAGAGTACAAAGTAAATGGCAGGATACTTGGTAGTGTGGAGGAGCAGAGGGATCTGGGGGTACATGTCCACAGATCCCTGAAAGTTGCCTCACAGGTGGATCGGGTAGTTAAGGAAGCTTATTGGCTGTTAGCTTTCATAAGTCGAGGGATAGAGTTTAAGAGTCGCGATGTAATGATGCAGCTGTATAAAATTCTGGTTAGGCCACACTTGGAGTACTATGTCCAGTTCTGGTCGCCTCACTATAGGAAGGATGTGGAAGCATTGGAAAGGGTACAGAGGAGATTTACCAGGATGCTGCCTGGTTTGGAGAGTATGCATTATGATCAGAGATTAAGGGAACTCTTTGGAAAGAAGGAGGATGAGAGGAGACATGATAGAGGTGTACAAGATAATAAGAGGAATAGATGGAGTGGATAGCCAGCGCCTCTTCCCCAAGCACCACTGCTCAATACAAGAGGACATGGCTTTAAGGTAAGGGGTGGGGAGTTCAAGGGGGATATTAGAGGAAGGTTTTTTACTCAGAGAGTGGTTGGTGTGTAGAATGCACTGCCTGAGTCAGTGGTGGAGGCAGATACACTGGTGAAGTTTAAGAGACTACTAGACAGGTATATGGAGGAATTTAAGGTGAGGGGTTATATGGGAGGCAGGGTTTGAGGGTCGGCACAATATTGTGGGCTGAAGGGCCTGTACTGTGCTGTACTATTCTATGTTTCTATAACTAATCTGCTAACTGTGAGAATAATGTAAGGACAAAGGAGTGTTTTTTGCATGAGAAAGCTGCTCTGTGTACCCTTATCAGAGTACGTATGTGATAACGAATGTTTAACAAGCAGCCCCAGACAGTACTCGGGGCTCGCTTGATAGCGGACTTTACCGGGCTCTATGAGCTGGGACTCTGTTTTGTCAACTGAGCGACGCAAGCTTGCTAATAAACAGTGCGTAATTTTAAGTAAATTGTGTTTGAAAATTATTCCCTGGGTCTGAACCTAAAGTCCTCTGGTAGAGAGGCAGATCAACAAGTGTCGCAGCTGGCACAATGCTGTTGCAGCTTGGGGCTTTCTGGAGTTCAGAACTCAATTCTGGCACCCTTCTGTAAGGAGTCTCTGTACGTCCTCTGCATGGAATGTGTGGGTTTCCCCGCGTGCTCTGGTTTCCTCCCACAGTCCAAGGACATACCGGGTAGGTTAACTGCTCATTGTAAATTGTCCTGTGATTAGGGTTGATCAGGGTTGTTGGGTGGTGTGGTGCCAAGAGACAGAGCGGCCTACTCCACACTGTACTGCTAGAAAAAACAAAGAACTTTGCCAATTGAACATGAATACTTTTCTGTATTTTCAATGCAGCTGACCAGTTACATGCATTGCATGCCATCAGAAAAGCAGTCAATCAACGTGTGGACGAGTCTTTGAACGAGAAACTCCCTGCCCCATTCGCAGCTCAGCAGGTACATTTCTTCCACTGTATTGAGGAAGGAGCAGAGGAAGTTAACCCACTTCACAAAGAGCTGAGCATTAACTGGTGTCAGGGGGATAAGACTGTGGAAATAGTGGACGGAGCAACAGGAAAAATCACAGAATAGTAAGTCCTCAGCCATAAGAGTTGTCTTCAACCTGAAGTAAATACATAAAAGTAAACTGTATCGAGTACCTCTGCTTCATCTGCCAAAAATGGAACTTCCCAGTGGCCAAACATTTTAATTCCTATCTCCATTCCTGTTCTGACATGAGGATCCATGGCCTCTTCTGCCACAATGAGGCCACTCTCAGACTGGAGGAGCAACTCCTCATATTCCATCTGGGAACCTCCAACCTGATAACGTGCACCGATTTGAGCTTCCAGTCATTTATTTTTTTCTCTCTTTTTTTCCTTTCTCCTTCCCTTCCCTTCACTTCTGTTCCCCACTATGGCCTCTTACCTCTCCTTCTCACCTGCCCATCATCTCCCACTGGTGCCCTTCCTTCTTCCCTTTCTCCTATGATCCGCTCTCCTCTCCGGCCCTTTACCTTTTCCGAAGACACAGGAGCAGAGTTAGGCCGTTTGGCCCATAGAGTCTGCTCCACCATGCTGATTCTTTTTTCCCCTCATCAGCCCCACTCCCCGGCCTTCACCCCATATCCTTTGATGCCATGGCCAGTCAAGAACCTAATCAATCTCCACCTTAAATACACCCAGCGACCTAGCCTGTACATCCGCCTGTGATAACAGATTCCACAAATTCACTACCCTCTGGTTCAAGAAATTTCTTTGCATCTCTGTTTTGAATGGATGCCCCTCAATCCTGAGGCTGTGCTCTCTTCTCCTCAACTCCCCACCGTGGGAAACATCCTTCCACATCTGCTCTGTCTTGGCCTTTCAATATTTAAAAGGTTTCAATGAGATCTTCCCTTATCCTTCTAAATTTTAGCGGGTACAGACCCAGAGCCATCAAGTGTTCCTCAGTTGATAACCCTTTCATTCCCAGAATCATGCATGCGAACCTCCTCCGAACCCTCTCCAATGCCAGCACATCTTTTCTTAGACGAGGAGCCCAAAACTGTTCACATTACTCAAGGTGAGGCTTCACCAGTGCCTCATAAAGCCCCAGCATCACATCCCTGCTCTTTCCCACCCACCTTGCTTCACCTGTCACCTTCCAGCTAGCCCTCCTTCCCCACCCCTTACTCTTTTATTCCTTTCCAGACCTGAAGAAGGGTCTTGGCCCAAAATGTCAACAGTTTATTCATTTTCATGGATGCTGCCTGACCTGCTGAGTTCCTCCAGCATTTTGTGTCTGTTGCTGGGTATTGTTTTAATTGTTAGGTTATGTTGGGATGTGCACACTTTTATAAATACCATTCTATACATGGTTTTCACATGGTATTAATGTGGATTGTCAGTTACCTTTAGATGTCAATTAGAAGTTAGAAGGTAAAGACACTTTTAATAAAACTACTACTAGAAATTGCACACTTTGTGATATTGGGATAGCACGGTAACATAGCGGCTAGCGTAAAGCTTTACAGCGCCAGCGACCTGAGCTGTTTCCCCCTGCCGTTTGTAAGGAGCTTGTAGTCTTCCCCATGACTACGTGGGTTTCCTCCTACATTCCAAAGACGTTATGGGTTAGGTTTAACCAATTTTCCCCAGGATCAAAAAAGTATGACTATGACTAGGTTGTGGGCATGTTATGTTGGTGCTTTAATGTATAACGACACAGGCAGGCTGATCAAAGTGCGTTCTCAGACTTTATCTACAGGCTCTTCTGGCACAACAAGCCCACACCTCACAATTACACACAAATGACCAATCAACCCATCTTTGGAATAATGGAGGAAACCAGAGCACCTGGAGGAAACTTCACACAGTCAGGGGTACAGTCTCTTTACAGCTGGCAGCGGGAATTGAACCCGGGTCGCCAGCACTGTGACAGTGTTTGCTACTGTGCTGCCTGTAGACTGGGGTGACTACTGATGCAAATAACACATTTCACTCTGCACGAGACTCATAAAGGTAATCTAATCTGGAAAATGGACGTCCCGGTGTCCCTCCCATATTATTATTACTAAGGCAGGTAAACTGGGAACAGATGGTTGAAGAGTTGACCCATTTATTCCCAGTTCACCTCTCTTAATGATAATATGGAAAGGTGCCACAGTAATGTAATGGTTCGTGCCACACTGCTACAGCTTGGGGTGCTGGAGTTCAGTTCTGGTGCCCTCTGTAAGGAGTTTGTACCTTCTGTCATCACCAGGTGCTGCTGTTTCCTCCTACACTCCAAAGACATACCGGTCAGTAGGTTAATTGGTCTTGTAAATTGTCCTGTGATTACAATAGGGTTAAATAGCTGGGTTCCTGGGCAGTGCCGCTCACTGAGCTGGAAGGATCTGTTCCATGCTGTATCTCCAAATAAAAATACATTAGGTTGAATAAAATAAACCATATACCAATAAATCTTAGTTTAAGGCATAACTTGTGATAATGACTTAATTCTCAATACACTTTGAAGCCATTTGTGGGTTGGGGTCAAGCATTCCAGCTGTCTGATACACAAGCTGAGGCAGTACGTTATGAAGAGTCAGCTGTTGCCCCTGCAGCAAGCTCCCCCTCTACACGCAGCTGATGAATCCAAAGGGACGGCAGAGTTCGGTACTTGGTGCCAGCGGCATCCCTGGAATTGCCAGTCAGCACTGAACTCAATGTAGAACTGCGTCAGGGACTCCAGAACCGGATTTCTCCTCAGGGTTCACTCCCGAAGCCTTCCCATGAGTGGGTATAACCACAAGCCAGCGGAGGTTTGAAATCAGAGGTTTCCTTCTCCGAGATGAACTGCCACCACGGCTGACAAGCCCCATCTGCCTGAAGCGACTGGTTTTAAGGTGCCAGTTGCCCACTTTTGCCCCTTCTCCTGTCAGTAGAAATGGTTCCACGGGGCTTAGTAGCTAAACCACACGTGAAGACCAGGAACTGGACTACAGGTTGTCGGAGGTTATTTGAACTCATGCCATTGGGAGCACTTAATACAGGGTGGGAGCTTGTCCCCACTACCACCCCCAGGTATGACAAACTTAAAGAACTCCCAGTACGTTAACTCAAGAGAAAAGGGATGAATAATGTGATGCTTCTTGTGGAGCCACTGACTCACAGCACCAGTGATCCACGTTCAACACTGACCCCCAGTGCCATCTGTATGGAGTTGGCAGACACCCCCTATCACTGTGAAGTTTCCCTCATCTGCTCCAATTTCCTCCTGTATCCCATAGGTATGTGGGTTAGTTGGCAAATTTGTCCCTAGTATGCAGGTAACTGAGTGAATCTGGACGCTGTTGATAAAATGTGGGTTGAATTGAAATGGAATTTACAATTGGTGTCCATGGAAGCTTCATGGTTAGCACAGTCAATGGGCTGAATGGCCTTTTTCACTGTTTGATACTTACGTACATGGAAGAATGGTATAAAACTTTAGTACGGAGGTGTGACATTCACTGGATTTCACAGTAATTAAACATGATGCAGTATTAAGATGACTTCTTGTAAGGCCATCTGCGCAATCATTTTGAAAAGTTTATACTTGGCTCCAGTTCCGCAATTTTTTTAATCTTAAAAAATATAAACTTTGTGGTTTAACTTATCTAAATTACTTTTTTAAGCCTTCTTTGATCCAATTTTTTTGCTTTGGAAAAATAAAGGTATTAATTCTTTTTTGGATTTATTTAAAGACAATAGACTGATGTCTTTTGAACAATTAGTTGGTAAATATTCTCTTTCATACACTTTTTACAATACCTTCAAGTTAGACATTTCTTCAAAAATATTTAAGTAATTTTCCTTACATATTGGATGCTGACCTCTTAGATCTATTATGAATATGAACCCTTTGATAAAGGGTTCCACTGGAAGAATTTATAATCTACTATTACAATGGGATAAGTGTCCTTTATTTAAGATTAAACAAGATTGGGAAAAGGAACTTAATTTGACTTTTATGACGGAGCATTGGACGTAGATTCTGAAGCTGGTTAACTCTTCTTCGATCTGTGCTAGTCATTCACTGATTCAATTTAAAATTGTACATCGTTACCAGTTGACGAAGGAGAGATTGTCTAAAATATTCCCTAATGTTGATAGTTACTGTGATAGATGTAAAACTGTGACACGTTTTGGTCTTGTTCTATACTAGAACAGTTCCGGAAGTCAGTTTTTTTGACAATTTCTAAAGCACTTTAAATTAATTTACAACCTAATAAATTAACTGTACTTTTTGGAATAATTCCTCAAAATATCCGCGGTATCTCTTTGTCTGACCAACGTGTTATTGCATTTGTTACGTTGATAGCTAGGAGGGCCATTTTGTTGAAGTGGAAGGATACACCGGCTCCCACTTTGTCACAATGGTTCTCTCAAGTGATGCTATGTCTTAGTTTGGAGAATATTAGGAGTTGAACCTTTGAACCTATATTTGATTTTGAGAAAAGATGGGGTACATTTGCTCATTATTATCATTTGAGTTAATTGATAGATTTCCTCCACGATCTAATTGTAAATTTTTGGTACTTTTTTTTTCTTGCTGGCAGTTTGCTGTTTATTTTTAGAAGCTTTTTGTATGACGCATGGCTCCGGGGTTGAACACCTAATAGGTTTTTTTTTCTCACTTTCTCTTGCTTAGAGTTTTTTCCCTCTTTTAATCACCAAAATTTTTTCAATCTTTAAAATAATTTTTTTTTCTTGAGACATTGTAAGTGTTGCTTACTTCGATGTACTCTTGTAAGTTTTGGATAATAATAAGATTTGAAAAGAAAGAAAAGTTCATACAGTGGAGAACTGCTGAAATTTAAAGAACTCATCTGTAATTAGTGTATATCTGGAAAGCATATTTTAATGAATTTATACACAAAAGATTCTGCAGATGCTGGAAATTTAACACATACGAAATGTAGGAAGACTCGGCAGGTCAGGCAGCATCTATGGAGAGGAATAAAGAGTCAACTTTCTGGCCGAAACCCTTCATCAGGACAGTTGGTATCTTGTGTGTTACGTTTTGTGATGTTTGTACCTCCAAAACATAAAACTAATTGAAAGGAAACACAGAGTCAAGAATAACTTGTGTTCATTCTTAGATTCATTTTTTATTTTAGCAAGGCAGTTACATATGATGTGATGGCATGATGACGTATGCCATTCACTTACTTTTACATATAACCAGCATTGCATTATGTAAACAACAAAAAATGCTTATTCAAAGAATATGTTTACAACATAACTCAAATATTACTGAAATAATAAATATGTTACACTTTTAATAACTTCGTTTTCAAGAAAGTGGCAAAAATATGATGCAAGGTTCAGAAGAATACTTTGATTATGTTGAAATTTAGGGTATGTTTCACTAATTACTGGGTGAGTTTGACTTTAATTATTTCTTTTTAACCTTGCTATTTTAGTTCCCCCTTTAAGAATGGAATCAACACTGCCAGTCGTTTATGCAAGGCTGCCATGTTCTGTTCCTTTCAACATTTAGCAAGAGAAATGGAGAGATTGGAGCTCCTGAAATGGTCAACATATCACGAAGCCAAGGTAAATCAGTCTGTGTGTTGACGTAAAATGGTTAAGATATTGTACATTTATTTGTTTAAACCAAAGGTAATTAGCTAATATTATCAAAAGTGAAGGAATTAGAAATGAAAAAAAATCTGAAGTCATTGAGCCCAAATTATCTCAATGCAGAGTAATATTTCCTGCAACTTTACAAGTTCAACACACATCCTACTAGTCTGGAAAATCTTTGATTAATTTTTATTGTGTATTCTATTTTTATAATTATTTAGAGATACAGCGTGGAACAGGCCCTTTCAGGCCAACCACACCACGCAGAGTGAATCTGTAGTAAAGTCATTTTAGGCTCTAGGCTTCCAAAAACAAAGCGTGAGATTCCTTAAACTACTCTTTCTGATTTACTGTTTCCTCTCTTTGTAAGCCTAGAACTGAAAGAGAAGTTTGCTCTTAAGAATATCAATACGCCATTTAATCTGTCTGCAAGGTCGTGTTTCCCACCTTGACAAAGATCCTGCAACCTACTGTCTTTGCTTTAAAACTCGAGTTTGAGATTGTTACTTCAGCCATTTCAAGCACGTTGCTCAGGCAGTGATGTCAGCAAAGGTTTGAGTTTTTAAAAAGTTACAGAACCTAGAAAATTCAAAGGAATGTGTTTTTCCTTCTTTGTCACTTAAGCCGTAAAAGCAAGCATTTTGTTCCACTTATCTAGTAACAAGTTAGGATTTGAGTTATATCTAACTTCAGCATTTTCATTGAATAAAGTAATACACCAAAGTATACACCATACACCAAAATTACTCATTTCTGACAACCTTGCCCAATACAGTATTGTTAAAATTTATAATGATTTGTCTGCTAATTTATTCAGTGACAAATTTTATCCTTAAAATGTCATCAAATTTTTCTTTATTGATTTGGGGATAGGATATCTTCCAGCCTTCAGTGTTAGATAGATAGATATACTTTATTGATCCCAAGGGAAATTGGTTTTCGTTACAGCCGCACCAACCAAGAATAGAGCATAAATCTAGCAATACGAAAACCACAAACAATCAAACAACAAAATGCAAATTATGCCAGATGGAAAATAAGTCCAGGACCGGTCTATTGGCTCAGGGTGTCTGACCCTCCACAGGAGGAGCTGCATGTTCGATGGCCACAGGCAGGAACGACCTCCCGTGCCGCCCAGTGTTGTATCTCGGTGCAATATGTTGACATCTGTATTGGGGAAATTTTTGGAATTGGCACACCTGACTGGCCTGTGCATTCCCGACACCACGCTCAAAGTTCAGAGTACTTTCATTATCAACGTATACAACCTTGAGCTTCATCTCCTTGCAGGCAGCCACAAAGCAAAGAATTCCAATAGAGCCTATTAAAAAAAATGACCATCAAACACCCAGTGTGCACGAAAGGAATTGTGCAAACAATAAAAGTAAGCAAATAAGATTTATTCCTGAAGTTCAGAGAAGTGAGCCCGCAGCCAGGCAGCCAGTCACCACTGTTGCCAGTTCAGGAGCCCATTCATCTCAGACCACAGCATCAGTTCAGTGCGGAGACGAGTAAACCTCGAGGAGCAGGGCCCTCTCCTTCGGCCCTGACACCCTGACCTATTCAGTCTGGCCCGGCACGTACATCAGCTCATGAACCTGGGCCTTGCCGCTTCGATATGCTGTCAAGCCCAGGCCCCGCCAATCTTTCCAGATCCCGGCACCTAAATTGATCAAACCTCGGGTCTTTCCTTGCTCGCAGGCCCATGCCCCTGCATTGCCTTCGCTCACCTCACCTCGAATCTGCCCTAGCAATGGCCAAACTATGAAAGTTGCAAGTACTCCATGGAAGTGTTGTCTTTGGCTATTCCTGCAGCTTGGATCAGTGCCGGCCCGGGCTGTAATCGGTTGTTTAGAACAGTAAGGTAGAGGATCAGGTCCTTTGGGTCACAACGTCTGTGCCGAACATGATGCCAAATTAAATTAAATTGCTTCTGCCCGCACGTGATGTATGTCCCTCCATTCACGTGTCTTGTCTAAAAGCCTTTTAAACACCACTATTGTAACAGCTTCCTTCCACTACCCCCGGCAGCCCATTGCTGTAGATATCTCTCATCATTAAGTGGAACATAGAAGAGTGCAGCGAGGAACAGGCCCTTCAGCCCACAGTGCTGTGCTGAACCAATTAAATTATTAATCAAATGGCCAACTAACTCCCCTTGTGCCCACACAGTGTGCATATCCTCACATTTATGTGACCTATCTAAACGCCCCTTAGAAGTCTCTAATATATTTGTCTGTACCAGCACCCCAGGCAGTGCATTCCAGGCACCCACCACTCTCCTGAGTGGGGGAAAAAACCTTGCCCCTCACATCTCCTTTGTCTTACATGCATGCCCTCTGGTATTAGACAATTCAATCCTGGGAAAGTGATACTTTCTGTCTATGCTTCCCATAATCTTATAAACCACTATCAGATCTCTCCTCAGCCTCTGCCACTCCAGACAAGACAACCCGAGTTAATCCAGTCTGTTCTGATAGCATATGCCTTCTAATCCAGACAGCATCCTGGTAAACCTGCACCCTCTCCAAAGTCTTGACATCCTGCCTATAGTGGAGCGACCAGAACTGTATGCAATACCCCAGATGTGGTTTAACCAGAGTTTTATCAATATTTTTTATGTGGCTACAAGAATAAGATTTTAAATGTTTTGAGATTTTTCCCAAAGTGATATAACCTTTTCTAAACTCAGCCATGGGTCTCCATAAGATCGAGCTATCTGTAGGAAAGTTCTGTTTGAACACAACATGACCACAACATTTTAATTTCTTGTATCTACAGTGACAGGAAGAACAGGAGTCTTTGAGGTAATCACCTTTTTGCAGCAATTAATTTACAAAAATCTTCCTCAGGATTTCTGATTAATTTCCAGTTCAGCTTGGCAGGGTAATTCAGTAACCAAAACTGCACCAAGTTCAACTCATATTCTGCACCAGCCTCCCATTTGTGTGAAAAGTCAATTTCCTTTCTGTTAAAGCTTCATTTTTCTCAAATCTCCCACATGTGACTACTCCCCTTGCCTCAGCTGTGCAGAGAACATTTCCTGAGTATAGTTTTGAAACTTGCAGTCAGAGACTATTGACAAATACAAATGGGTGGCCAGATTCCATGCCATTGTCTGCATTGGTAAATGGACTGAGTTCTTGGCACCTGCAACAGCCAACGGTGTCTTTGAATCATTGATCTGCAAATTTACTGATCGAATCAATTAACTTCCCAGGAGTTCTGTAGTTTTAGGTAAATTTATTATCAAAGTACATATATAAAACCATAAGTTATAGGAGCAGGGTTAGGCCATTTGGCCTATCAAGTCTGTTCCGCCATTTTGTCTTGGCTGATCCATTCTCCTCTCAACCCCAATCTGCTGCCTTCTCCCCTTGTCCCTTCATGCCCTGACTTAATCAAGAATTTATCATCCTCTTGCTTAAATATACCCACTGAATATACCCTCATCCACCCAGGACATGCTCTCTTAGAAACATGGAAAACCTACAGCACAATACAGGCTCTTCGGCCCACAAAGTTGTGCCGAACATGTCCCTACCTTAGAAATTACTAGGCCTACCCATAGCCCTCTATTTTACTAAGCTCCCTGTACCTATCCAAAATTCTCTTAAAAGACCCTATCATATCCGCCTCCACCACCATTGCTGGCAGCCCATTCCATGCACTCTCCACTGTCTGCGTAAAAAAACTTACCCCTGACATGTCCTCTGTACCTACTCCCCAGCACCTTAAACTTGTGTCCTCTTGTGGGAAAAAGCCTCTGACTATCCACACGATCAATGCCTCTCATCATCTTATACACCTCTATCAAGTCACCTCTCATCCTCTGTCGCTCCAAGGAGAAAAGGCCGAGTTCACTCAACCTATTCTCATAAGGCATGCTCCCCAATCCAGGCAACATCCTTGTAAATCACCTCTGCACTCTTTCTATGGGTTTACATCCTTCCTGTAGTGAGGCAACCAGAACTGAGCACAGTACTCCAAGTGGGGTCTGACCAGGGTCCTATATAGCTGCAACATTACCTCTTGGCTCCTAAATTCAATTTCACGATTAATGAAGGCCAATACACCATATGCCTTGTTAACCACAGAGTCAACCTGCGCAGCAGCTTCGAGCGTCCTATGGACTCAGACCCCAAGATCTCTCTGATCCTCCACACTGCCAAGAGTCTTACCATTAATACTATATTCTGCCATCGTATTTGACCTACCAAAATGAACCACCTCACACTTATCTGGGTTGAACTCCATATGCCACTTCTCAGCCCAGTTTTGCATCCTGTCAATGCCCCGCTGTAACCTCTGACAGCCCTCCACACTATCCACAACACCTCCAACCTTTGTGTCATCAGCAAACTTACTAACTCATCCCTCCAGTCCCTCATCCAGGTCATTTATAAAAATCACGAAGAGTAAGGGTCCCAGAACAGATCTTCTCTTCCTTGCTGTCAGGAAGGAGATACAGAAGCCTGAAGGCACACACTCAGCGATTCAGGACCAGCTTTTTCCCCTCTGCCATCTGATTCCTGAATGGACTACCTCACTTTTTTCTGTTTTTGCAAAATTTTTCATTGAACTATTTAATATACATATATTCTTACTGTAATTGATTTATTTATTCTGTATTTGTGATGAATGCTTCTGCCGATTAACAAATTTCATGGCATATGCCGGTAATGTTAAACCGGATTCTGACCTGGCCTCCACAGCTGTCTGTGGCAATGAATTCCACAGATTCACCAGTCTCTAGCTAAAGAAATTCCTCCTTATCTCCATTCTAAAAGGATGCTGCTTTATTCTGAGGCTGTGTCCTCTGGTCTTAGACACCCCCACCATAGGAAACATCCTCTCCACATCCACTCTATCAAGGCCTTTCAACATTCGATAGGTTTCAGTGACGCCATCCCACATTAATCTGAATTCCAGTGAGTACGGGTCCTGAGCCATCAAAGACTACTCATATAAGCCTTTCAATCCTGGAATCATTTTTGTGAGCCTCTTTTGAACCCTCTCCAATGTCAGCACGTCCTTCCTTAGATAAGGGACCCAAATATGCTCACAATTGTCCATGAGGTTTCACCTGTGCCTTATAAAGCCTCAACATTACATCCTTGCTTTTGTGTTCTAGTCCTCATGTCACCATATACAATCCTGAGATTCATTGTCTTGCAGACAGACTCAATCCATCCGTAGAATAATAACCATAACAGAATCAATGAAAGACTGCACCAACTTGTGCATTTAACCGGAGTGCAGTAGTTAACTATGTAAATACAGAAAGAAAGAAAGAATAATAATAAACTTGCAAACGACTTGAAATTTGCAAATTCTCAAACCAATTCTTTGTAATGTCTAAGCCGACCTGATCCTGCAGTTTGCAGTTGAATTATGCCTGCAATCATTTAGCTAATTTCAGATATAAAAATGTGAATATTATCCACATCTCTATATGTGAAATAATAGCCTGGTTTTGCATAATCATTTCAGATGAGAGCGAAAAGATACCAACAAGCCAAGGACATCATGAAATATCACTTCCGATTCACTGGAGCAGGTCCATGGCCACAGAAACACTTCGTTGACAACTTCAGCAAATAGAGTTCATTCGGATATAAAATAACTTCTTTTTTGTTTTTTGTTTAAAGATCATTCTGAAGTTAAAAGCTGGAAATAATCTCCAGTCAACAGGCCAGGCAGCATGTATTTCCAGCAAAAATGTTATTTAAAATTTCACGTGATTCTCAAGTTTTTTGTTTGGATCATGCTCTACTCTTTTTGTGAAATGAGTGAGAATTATCTTTTAAATAACTAGCCATTTGGTTTTTGTTTCAGTTATGATATTAAAATACCATTTCAGGAAACTATGAAGTGCTGTACTACTTTGTAAATAGTTTATTCTCTCACCTGCTCTGTTGTTGGTTCAAGTTTTACACACGCCTCTGTTGTCATTGCTGGCAATTATCTGAATGGTGACATGAAATGCACCAGCGTTAGTGCAAGTCAGAAACAGAGGAACAAGAATGAGCCATTTAGTTGTTCAGTGCACACAACATGTCCTCCTACTACATCCTTGGGCCTAAAGCACAAGGCTCTTCAGATTAGGACAGTCGCGGGAAGCTGAGGAATGGTTACAGGGGTTGCTTTGAGTGAGTGGAATGGACTGTTCATCTGGAGTTCTGAACGAATACACCTGGGTTGTAATGGACCATTGAAACTGCTGTAGATGAGTGTGTCCCTGTGAAATCGTTCAGGGTTTGACCCAATCAGAAGCCCTGGATGAATCATTAAAGCCGGAATTTGCTGAGGGCCAGATCAGAGGCACTCAAATCTGGAGATCGGGAATGCAAGAAGAGTTACAAGTATGATCCCCAGAAAGCCATCTCACAGGTGAAGTTGTGGCAGGGTTTCAATGCTATAATTTCCCACCAAGTTAAAGCAAGTGACATGGGGAACAGTAGGGCTTCACTTCCAGATGAACTCAATGCCTTCAGTACTCACTTTGACTGTCAGAACATGGAGGAACCTTTGCAAATCTCTACATCTCCTAATGATCCTTTGGACTCAGTAGCCGAAGATGATGTGTGGGCTGCCTTCAGGAGAGTGAATCCAAGGAAAGCACCCAGTCCGGATGGGGTAGCTGGCCTAGTACAAAAGGCCTGTGCTGACCAGCTGGCTGGTGTGCTTACAGATATCTTCACCTCTCGCTTCAGCTGAGTGGAACCCACCTACTTCAAGAGCATGGTGATCTGCCTCAATGACTATCGCTCAGTTGCACTTACATCCACAGTGATGAAGTGCTTTGAGATGCTCGTGATGAAGCCGATCAGCTCCTGTCTGAGTGGCGACTTAGATCTGCTCTAGTTTGCCTCGCGGAGCAACATGTCCATGGCAGATGCTATCTCATCGGCTCTTAACGCAACATGGAACATCTAGAAAGCAAAGATGTATACATCAGGATGCTCTTTATTGATTACAGCTCAGAATTTAATACCATCATCTCCTCAAAAACTAATCAGTAAATTCCAAGACCTGGGCCTCAGTACCTCCTTGTACAGCTGGATCGTAGATTTCCTCACTTGCAGACCCCAGTCAGTTTGGGTTGGCAAAAATATCCCCACAATCTCCATCAGCACAGGTACATCACAGGGCTGGGTGCTTAGCCTCCTGCTCTACGCACTTTACAAATATTTTTTAGCCAGAGGATGGTGAATCTATGGAATTTGTTGCCACGGGCGGCAGTGGAGGCCAAGTCATTGGTGTATTTATGACTGTGTGGCTAAGTGCAGCTCCAGCACCATATTCAAGTTTGCTAATGACACGACTGATATGGGCCATATCAAAGGTGGTGAGGAATCAGCATTCAGGAGGGATACTGAAAATTTGGCTGAGTGGTGTCATAACAACAACCTCTCACTCAATGTCAGCAAGCCCAAGGAACTGATTGTAGACTTCAGGAGAGGGAAACCAGAGGTTCATGAGCCAGTCCTCACTGGAGGATCAGAGGTGGAGAGGGTCAGTAACTTTAAATTCCTGAGTGTTACTATCTCAGAGGACCTGTCCTGGAGCCATCGTGTACATTATATGTAATTAGAAAGCACAACAACGCCTCTACTCCATTAGTCTGCAGAGATTCGGCATCACATTAAAAACTGACAAACTTCTGTAGCTGTGTATTGGAGAGTGTTTTAACTGACAGCATCACTGGTACGGGAACATCAATCCCTTTGAGCGTAAAATCCCACAAAAGGTACTGGATTCAGCCCAGTATATCACAGGTAAAACCCTCCCAACCATTGAACGCATCTATATGAAACAGTGTCATAGAAAAGCAGCATCCATCATCAAAGATCCTCACCACCCGGGCCATGCTCTTTTCTCACTGCTGCCATCAGGTAAAAGGCACAAGGGTCTCAGCACTTGCACCACCAGGTTCAAGAACAGTTACAACCCCTCAACCACCAGGCTCTTGAACAAAAGAGGATAATTAGATCCATTTATTGAGATGTTCCTACAACCAATGATCTTACTTTAAGGACTCTATCATTTTTTCATGCTCTTGTTATTTATTCCTATTTATTTATATTTGCATTTGCAGTTTGTTGTCTTCTATGCTCTACTTGACCTTTCATTGATCCTGTTATAGCTACTATTCTGGGCATTTGCTGAGTGTGCCCGTATGGAAAAAAGGATCTCAGGGTTGTATGTGGTAACATGTATGTAGTCTGAAGATTTACTTTGAATTTTGAAATGCTGGAGGGACTCAGCAGGTCAGGCAGCATCTATGGAAAGGAATAAACAGTCAACGTTTCAGCCCAGGAGCCTTCCTCAGGACTGGGAAGGAAGGAGGAAAGGAGCCAGAATAAATAAGGTAGAAGTTAGGGAATGAGTACAAGTTGGTAGTTAATAGGTGACGGGGAAGTTTGGATGACCAGCATCTGCAGAATTGCTTTATGATTTAGTCGTTCAAACAGGCTCCCAAATTCAATGATGATTTACCCACAGGGAAGAAACACTAATTACTGGGGTCATTTTCTTAGGGCAGGGTTACGAAGGACAGTGACAAAAGTGAGGAAGAAAATGACAAGGACTCCTTAAGATCTTCCAGTAGAATGTCTACACAGTGAGAAGTTAACCTAAATCACGAGACAGCCTGCACAAGCGTTACACACAAAATGCTGGACGAACTCAATGAGTCAAGCAGCGTCTATGAAAATGAAGAGTCATCGTATTGGGCTGAGACCCTTCTGGACTGGAAAGGTACCCCAGAATGAAAAGGTGGGAGGGGAAAGAGGATAGGTGAAGCCGGGTGGGTAGGAAAAGGCTGGAGAGGAAGGAATCTGATAGGGGAGGAGAGTGGACCATAGGAGAAAGGGAAGGAGGAGGGGTACAGGGGGAGGTGATAGGCAAGTGAGAAGAGGTAAGAGGTGAGAATGGGGAATAGAAGTGGGGGGGGGAATATTTTTACCAGAAGGAGTTATCAATATTCATGCCACCAGGTTGGAGGCTCCTCAGGTCGAATATAAGATGTTGCTCCTCCACCTTGAGGGTGGCCTTAACTTGTCATTTTGTGTGTATGTTGACAGGGTAGATGTTGAGATATTTGCACTACTGGGAGAGGCATGAACAAGGGGACGTTGTTACAGAATAAGGGGATAGTCATTTAAAAAAAAACAGGCATTACTTCTGAGGCTAATGAATGTCTGGAGTCTGTTTCCAAGGGCACTGGATGACAGATCATTTGAACCCCACTGTTGCTGCTGATGGTACAGCTGCTCTTCATTTTCCCCACACACAGAGAGGACGCACGATCACTGTACATATGTTCAAACCGCGTGTTGCCAACTTTCCTTTCCCAGCACATCGATGGAGCAGCAATCTGTGTTCCTGTGATTGCCTGACTGGGAGGTGGAGTGAGTGGAATCAGGGTTACAGCCTCTGCCTGTATTAAGATACTTACCACAGTTAAGTTCTTTAAGATATTCAAGTGACATTTCATGTATTTCTCGTGGTTAGTGCCCATGCAGCTCCTGGGGATTTGTACTGGATATGTTCTGCGTACCTAGTTGGGGTATGTTAAAGCTTGAGACAACCATTACGTGCACTCACCTTGTCTGAAATCATTATAGGTTCATAAACACGAGACGTTCTGCAGATGCTGGAAATACAACATAACTCACACACACACATAATGCTGCTGGAAGTATAGAGTTCTTCCAGCACTTTGCATTTATATAGATTCAAGAGCTTTTGAAATGTATGATAATTTGGTTGAAGATGTACTGCCGTGCTCAGGCTCTTGTAGATTGAATCGTATTGCATTGAGAGGTAGGTTAAACAGAAACCTCAGACCTAATGGAATATCTCATTATTTATTCAATAATTTAACAATGAACTATTCATAATTCATTGGGACAGGTGCTGAGAGTGCTTGATAAAAGGAAATGATTAAAGTTCTATGACTGTTTGTAGAGTTATATAACTTAACCTGTTTATCAACAGTAAATTAAACAAGGGACTGCCTCTCGTAACTAAGTGCTAATCTGCGGAATCAAGATGTCAGCTTCACTCCCTATCATTCCCCACCTGTCTCTTCATTACCCGGTGGAAGGGGAGATGTGCACAAATCCATCGCAACTCAGACAAATACTATCAAGAAACAGCCTCTCAAATAGGCGTACACTGGAATTCTAGAAATTAAGCTTGGTTTCTTGCCACTCAGCAGAAAGTTCTTGTCCAATCCATTCCTCCATTTATTTTTCTACAGAAGTGGTTTGCCATTGCCTTCTGGGCAGTGTTGTTACAAGACAGGTGACCCCAGCCATTATCAATACTCTTCGGAGATTGTCTGCCTGGTGTCAGTGGTTGCATAACCAGGACCTGTGATCCACACCGGCTGCTCCCATGGCTTCACGTGACCCTGATCAGGTGCTACAGGCTAGAGGAGGGAAGGAACACTTTACACTTTGGTGGAAACAAATGGGTAAAGCATTGAATAATAAGAAGCTAACATACGCATTATTAAGGTGGTGGTGGTAGTAGTGGATATAAGCTTGCACTCCCAATGGCATCTATCTCAAACAGCTTCTGCCAACCAAGTCCAACTCCTGGCCTTCACGTTTGGCTTAGCTACTAAGTCCAGCAGAACCGTTTCTACTGACAGGAGAAGGAACAAAGGTTGCTTTGGGCAAATGGGACCCGTCAGTTATGATTGACAGCTGATCTAGGAGAAGGAAAACTGACCTCTTAACTCTTCTCCTCATCTGTCTATCACCTCCCCCCCCCCACCCAGTGCCCTTCCTCTTCCCTCTTTCCCCTGGCTCACTCTCCCATCAGATTCTTTCTTCACCAGCCCTTTGACTTCCCCGTGCATCTGCGGAGAAATTACTTAAGTCAGAGGGTGGTATCTCTGTAGAATTTGTTGCCATGAGCAGCAGTGGAGGCCAAGTCATTGGGTGCAGTTAAGGCAGAGATAGATAGGTTCTTGATTAGCCAGGTGGGCACGTGGCCAAGTGGTTAAGGCATTGGACTAGTGACTTGAAGGTCGTAAGTTTGAGCCCCAGCCGAGGCAACGTGTTGTGTCCTTGAGCAAGGCATTTAATCACACATTGCTCTGCGACAACACTGGTGCCAAGCTGTATGGGTCTTAATGCCCTTCCCTTGGACAACATCAGTGGTGTGGAAAGGGGAGACTTGCAGCATGGGCAACTGCTGGTCTTCCATACAACCTTGCCCAGGCCTGCGCCCTGGAGAGTAAAGACTTTCCAGGTGCAAATCCATGCTCTCGCAAGACTAACTGATGCCTTTATGATTAGCCAGCGTACCAAAGGGTATGGGCAGAAGGCATGGGAGTTGGGATGACTGGAAGAATTGGATCAGCCATAATTGAATGTCAGAGCATACTCGATGGGCCGAATGGCCTACTTCTATTCCTATATCTTATGGTCTAATGGCTTCTCCGAGCACCTTCTAGCTAATCCTCCTTCCCCTCTGCCCACTATTTTACTCCGGTATCTTACCCCTTCCTTTCCAGTCTTGGCCCAAAGTATCAACCATTTATTCATTTCCAGCATTTTATGTATTACAATTCTCTTGCCTCACCTATGCCAGAGCTTCTGAAATGATATTATGCCTTGTATTTGTTTGATAAGCCATCATAGACTTTGACTGAGACACAGCTGAGACATTAATGAGACATTTGATGAGAGTGGTGAAGATTACCCAGTTTGTGCAAGGCAGGTTAATGTACAGACTTGAAGTAGTCTTTCTGCATCAAAGTTGTAGTAAATTGATTATACAAGTACATATACAACCCTGGGATTCATTTTCAACTTTGAAATATTTAGAGTATGGGCAAGTGAAGTTGTTCCCTCTGGTTCAAGAGCCTGCTGGTTGAGGGGCAATAACTGTTCCTGAACTTGGTGATGTGAACCCTGTGACCCCTGTACTTTCTTCCTAATGGCATTAGTGAGAAGACAGCATGTCCTGAGTAGTGGGGGACGATGATGATGGATGCTGCTTTCCTGAGATTTAGACGTGCTCAATAGTGGGGAAGGGCTGTACCCGTGATGGACTGAGCCGTATTCACTACTTTTTGGAAGTTTTTCTGTTCAAGGACATAGGTGTTTACATGCCAGGCTATAATGCAGCTGGTCAATACCAGACCTCTGTCGAAGTTTGTCAAAGTTTTAGATGTCATGCCAAATCTTTGCAAACTCCTAAGCAGAAGCTGTGCAGTGCTTTCTTAATTGCACTTTTGTGGCTGGACCCAGGACAAATCCTTTGAAATAACAAACCAAGGAAATTTAAAGTTGTCAACCCTCTCCACCTCCTTTCCCCTGCTGAAGACCGGCTCATAAACCTCCAGCTTCTTCCTGCTGACGTCAGATTCTCAATCTCCAACCTCTCTGCTGATTCATCACCATCTTTGATCTGGCCTTTAGTGGTGACATCAGCAAACTTCAATATAATGTTAGAGACTTGCTTAGCCACACAGTTATAAGTGTAAAGTGAGTAGAGCGGGGGGAGGGGGGTGCTAAGCATAGAGTCTCGTGTTATCTGTGCTGATGGAGATTGTGGAGGAGATGTTGTCAATCCAAACTGACTGGGGTCTGCAAGTGAGGAATTCCAGGATCCAATTGTGCAAGATCTTGAAGCTTATTGAATATTTTGACTACAGCTTGGCATTCAATAAAGACATCCTGATGTATACATCTTCACTGCCCAGCTGTTGTGGATCCAGAACTGGCTTGCCCACAGATGGCAAAGAGCGGTTGTAGACAGGTTATATTCTACATGGAGGTCAGTGATTTTTATAAATGACTTGGATGAGGAACTGAAGGGATGGGTTAGTAAATTTGCTGATGACCAAAAGGTTGGAGGTGTTGTGGATAGTGTGGAGGGTTCTCAGAGGTTACAGTGGGACATTGATAGGATGCAGAACTGGGCTGAGAGTGGCAGATGGAGTTCAACCCAGATAAGTGTGAGGTGGTTCATTTTAGTAGGTCTAATATGATGGCAGAATATAGTATTAATGGTAAGACTCTTGGCAATGCGGAGGATTAGATGGATCTTGGGGTCCAAGTCCATAGGATGCTCAAAGCTGTTGTGCAGGTTGACTCTGTCATTAAGCAGGCATACGGCACATTGGCCTTCATCAATCGTGGGATTGAGTTTAAGAGCCGAGAGATAATGTTGCATCCATATGGGATCCTGGTCAGACCTCACTTGGAGTACTTTGCTCAATTCTGGTCACTTCACTACAGGAAGGACATGGAAACCATAGAAAGGGTGCAGAGGAGATTTACAAGGATGTTGCCTGGATTGGGGGAGCATGCCTTGTGAGAATAGGTTGAGTGAATACAGCCTTTTCTCCTTAGAGCAATGGAGGATGAGAGGGCATAGTTTTAAGGTGCTTGGAAGTAGGCACAGAGGAGATGTCAGGGTTGTTTTTTTTTATCTTGAGTGGTGAGTGCGTGGAATGGGCTGCCAGCAGCGGTGGTGGAGGAGGCGAAAAAGATAGGGTCTTTTAAGAGACTTCTGGATAGGTACATGGAGCTTAGAAAAATAGAGGGGTTATGGGTAACCTTAAGTAATTTCTAAGGTAAGGACATGTTTGGCACAGCTTTGTGGGCCAAAGGACCTGTATTGTGCTGTAGGTTTTCTATGTTGCCGGGTTGTGTGAAGAGCCAATGAGATGGGATTTGCTGTGGACCTGTATGCAACTTAGAGCAGACCCAAGTTGCTTCTCGGGCAGGAGTTGGTATGTTTCATCACCAACCACTCAGAACATTGTTGTGCTATTAGACAGTAGTCTTTATGGAAGTTTACTACATTCTTCTGATTTGCATTTAGTCCGCTTGAAGCAGGTGGGAACCACCGACCGCCAAAGCAAGATATTAAACATCTTGGTAAACAATCCAGCCAGTTGATCGGTACAGGTCTTTAGCACTTGGCCACATACCCCACCTGAGCTGGGTGCTTCACATGGGTTCAAACCTCCTGGAGGCTTATCACACATCGGCCTTAAGGACAGCAGCGGCTACAGGGAGATCATGATGACAAGGCATTGAGCTCATCTATGATTGAATTTTATAATGATAATATTCAAGCCCTGCTACAGGTAGTTCTACTAGTTATTAAATCATCTTTTCCAGTCTGGACTGTGAATAATTAAACAATAAAAATGTGAAAAGTACAATTTCATGTATTTAGGGTGATTGTATTTGTCTATTATTATGACTTAAATAAAGATCAGAACACATTATGAGTGATTAATGCAGAAAACCAGGTAAATGCAAAGAATTCACAAACTTTTTCTTGGCAGTGAAGAACAGCAGTGTAGTGAATTGGGACCGCTGGTGCTAGTTTCTATGCTGATGGTAATTGGTAAGTGTTTTCTTCCAACAAGAAGAGTTAAAGTCCCCAACTATGATTTGAAATATGGCAGGTTGATCTGTGTCTTGTTTGGAGTTGATTTCATGCAGCAGGTCAAGCACATGATTATAGTTGGCCACTGGGGGTATATAAACTGGTTAGGATTAACTTGCTAGGTAAATAGAATGGACAGTATTTGATATTGTTATCCTGGTCATCCACTGCACCTAGTCCCATCTCCAGCCATCTAGACTCCGTCTTGCCACTGGACCCAGATGGGAATGGGGAAGACTCTCCCTCACTTATGGTATCTTTAGTCAACAATGGATGAACAACAACATTTGATATTGTTAGATGTTCAAGGTTTGGGTGGGGGGGGGGAAGAGAGAAGAACGCGAGTCTGACAAAACAACCACATCAGCTGAGGGTTTATGATGAACTATACACCTCCAACTTTTGTCTTTCCTAAACTAGCAGTTTGTGCATCTTTTGAATTGAGAATTTTCATTATTGCCTTATCTAGTATGCCTGGAAACATGGCACATGAAATACAACAATCTCTCATTTCCCTCCAGTACAGCATTTAGGCCCTCAGTTTTGTTCTCCAGTGACTGCATATATGTTAAGAAGATGCTGGGTTTGGGCATTTCAGCCTGGCTTAGAGTCCCCATTTATTTTTGCACTTGGTCTTTATCCTTTCATGCCAGATTTAAATCAAACCGAGACTGCTGCAGAGAAGGGTTCTACTTCTGTTCTCTCCGGCATCAAAATCCTCCAAATTGTTTGCATTTGTACTACTTGAAGCTTGTGGAATGGAGATATTCAGATCTTTCTGGAAGATTGCTTCAATTACAGCACCAATATTTATGAATCTCATATGAAACCAAAAGCACTGAACCAAGTTTGCAGCACAATGCACAACTTCCATGGAGGTGTTAAACATAAATGTTCTTGAGCTAACTCGACACTTAAACCCGCACTGACGGAAAGCATACAAGGCGTTGGCTGGATGCAAGCTTGGGACCATTTGCCTTGAAACCTGGTGCTGATGCCACTACACTAATGGCCAGCTTTAACACTAAATTGATGGAGGGTATATTGACTGGCCACTTTATGGCCTCATATGGAAACATCAGACATTTTTCTACAAGTTGTGGATACTGCCCAGTCCATCATGGGCAAAGCCTTCACCATCGAGCACAGCTATATGGAATACTATCCCAGGAAATCAGCATCAATCATCAGGGACCCGCAGCACCCAGGCTATGCTTTCTTCGCACTACTACCATCAGGAAGGTGGTATAGGAGACCCAGGATCCCCACCACCAGGTTCAGGAACACATTACCCCTCAACCATCAGGCTCCAGCAGCAGAGGGGATAACTTCACTTATCCCCATCACAGCCTGTTGGGTACAGTCTTTCAATGATTCTATTATAGTGTGCCTGTAAGAAAATGTGCCTATTATATTCTATTATAGTGTGCCTTTAATAAATTTACTTGGAACTTTTAACAATACCAAATCAAGTTTTTAATGCCCCAAGCTCTACTGTGCATTGTTTAAATCAGCAATATTAGACTACCTAATGTACTGCTGAAACATTAAAAAGTTTTCTTGGCATTTTAATTAAATAGCAAGGGTGGTACAATCCTGGCTTGTTCCACATACAATGGAAAGTATTCAGCATTTACAGCATAGGGAAAATGGCATCAGGTTTCTAGATTGAAAAATGAACAGACAGCAAGAGAGAAGTAGACTTTATTTCAATCTCCACAGACAGCCGCATCAACAAGAAATCCAAGAAAGGTGGTCTCCATCATCAAAATTTAAGGACAAGTCATTTTCACAGATTATGCAAAGAATAGCCACAGACAACACAGATTAACTTAAAGTGGAAAGAAATCCACAGATACATGTCCAATGTACATCTAATTTAAGAAATTTAACTTGCAGTAGGATGCAAGGAAAATCAGATTCTGGTAAAGCCCGGTGGCAAACTATTAACCTGGTGTGCAATACCAAAACTACCAATGGAGCCCATCATCAGTCAACTATTAGAATTCTAATTTGGTAACTTGGTGGTTGATACATGGCTACAACAATTCAACTATCTCGCAGACATGGCTGGTACAACAGTCATGACATTAGTTCCACCTTTAAATCTTAGCTGCAGCATTTGATATTTAATTCAGTGCACATCTCTGGGATGATTAATTTTAAAGCGACACCTGGTCAAAGCAACTTGATAAGTCCACAAATGACATTCCTTTCCCCAAATGTTCAGCATCCACTTAGATAACAATGCTCAAGGTACTTTAGATATCAACATTGATGGGCTTCAAAGCAAGGAATTAAAACAGAAAGCTCCAGGTAAGATTACTACTTCCTTAAGAAACCTTTGCAGTTGAGAGGGGAAACAGGCACATTACAAGGGTGGGGGTGGGGGGGGTGTTGGCTTAGATGCTTGTACATGCTGGATGAAGGAGATTGGACAGTTTAATACTAGGACTTCGAGCATCAGTCAGCCAAGAACTGGATAGTTTATGGTATCATTCCCAACACTGGAGTCCATAAGAGACTGGAACACACAGAACAAATAGTGGTATTCTAGTGCAGAATGGCAGGAAATTGGTATTAATCAACCAATCACATTATCTGCTCAATAAAACATTGCCTACGTATTATCTTTGTGATCTATTTAATACCAAATGCAGTGAGTATATATTATTATTTTTTTTAAAAAACCAGGAGGAAAGCAAGGGTCAAAAAGCAAACAAGATACAGGAACCATTTGTTGCAGCTAACAAATTTTGCAACGTGATCAAAACAGCATTTAAATGTAGTCCATTTAGATACATACACAAATGGAGTTTAACACCACAGAACATACACCTGGCCTTGGGCTTACTGAAATGAGGGGCCGTGACAAACCACAGTTTAAAAAAAAAAAAAAAAAATAAATCACAACCTGGAACTGTAGTTAAAACTTTAAAATGCTAATAAACTTATTCATAAATAGTCAATCAAGACCAGTTGCATGTGTGAAATTGTTTCGAAGTTTCAAGATGGCCATAGGTCATAATGGAGTGCAATAGTGAAATTAAACAAAGTTGTCAGGGCTATGGCCAAGCCCAGTCTTGCATGTTAATATATGCACAAGACTCAGTCTCAGTACATATGCTAATTGTCCCCTAGGAACAGTCGCAGACCAAAAAGCCCCCAGAAATCCTGGGTATAATTACATTCAATGGGTGCATTTGCAAACCAGAGAAAAATGCAAAATCCAGTGCTTCTAGAATAGTGAAGAAGTTCAGGTACAGCTGGAAGGTATTAAATATCAAAGAAAATAGATCCCATGCAAAGTAAGACATCACACCCCAGCCAGCATACACGCACCAACTCAAATGGCAGTTTGTTGCCACAATTTGAAATGTGAATTGCAGGATCAAATTCAATTGAAACATGATGAGTAATGCAAATCCAAAACAGCAATTCAAAAAGGCACATCAGGATCTGGGAAAATAAATGTTGAGCCTTTAACCTAAAATGATAAATAGCAGACTCAGAGTTACTGGCCAAACACTGCTCTGTGGTTTGTTACACAGGCAGTTTAAAGCCCAATTTGCAAACTACTGAATAAAGTGGCACTGCTGTGCATGAACTTCAACTAAAGACATTCCAGGACCATGAGGAAAGTACAGGCTTGAACAAAGATTACTGCTCAACATACCAGACATCCACATCAAGATGTGCTAATGCTTATAACTACCTACTTGGTCCAGTTTTGTTTATTTAAAAACCAGAGTCAATGTCATAGGAAAGACTGCTTAACAGTCGTTCCCATTGAAACCGAATACGTAGATCTGGAGGGATGTTATGCTCAAGAACACATCTGTGGTACAGGTGAACTGTTATGTTTTGCATTGAAACAATTTGTACCAGAAAGTGCTGCACCACAAAGAAATCACAATATCTTGGTGGCAAACTAGCTTTGCCTCCATTTACCTCTGGACTAGAAGTGTGGTGCCAGGAGTAGGGGCTCCAGCAGAAAGCAGCGATCAGAAGTCAAGCCGGTTGGTTTGTTCCAGCACTGACAAAAGTCAGCCATTGTCAATGTTTTACAATAAACCCCCATGACAGACCAAATCCAATTAGAACTGTTAATGCCAATCCAGGTCACTAGCACAAATGGAAGCTGGAGAACAGGTGCAACAAGTCTGACCAGTTGGATCAAGGCCCAATGATAAAAATGTAGGGCCTTTCAGGTTGTACAGCCCTTTTCAAAGCTTCCCCACAGCCTTTCGAATTACTCTCACTGTCATCTTCAAAGTTGATGATTCACTCCCACCCTCCATGTTCTCCTCTTCCTACCGCCCACCCCCCCCCCCAACTGCGAACATGAAAACCAATCTGGGCAAGCTACATCCAACCATTTTCCTGTTGTGTTTTATGTATTTTCCCCCCAAAACTGGCTAGTTGTACTTGGTCCATTCAGCATTACATCATTCTGGTAGCTTAAACACAACTTGGACATTCAATGTGCAAGTGAATTATTTCACATTGTGGGATAGGAGTAATGTCACATCTTAAAGTGATCAAATTAGCAATGTAAGTGGGCAGGCTAAACATCAATACGTTGAATATCCATGCTGATTGAGCAAATAGAAGTTAATTAGTAAAGAGCCAATGTTACATTTGATAATAGCCAGTCTGCCTGGCTTGGCTTAATGTGAGCAGTGATAGAAAGGTGATGCAACGCTTCCAGGAGGAGTGGATTCAACACTTAAAACAGAGACAGAAACTACTGAAAATGATTTAAAGTACTGGAAGATAGCGATTCAATATGGAAGTCACCTTGCTGCAAATGAGTCAATCCTGCACATCTGCCAACTTTTATAGTTCCCAATGCAATTATATTGACATGCAAAGGGCTTATTCCCAGGTTAAAAAAAAATGTTTATTTTACTTTCCTTCACTTCGTTCCTCAACTTTGCACTAAAAGGTGGAGTATGACTAAACCCCGAATCTGGCTATTGAGTTAGTCTTGACCCCAGTGCAACGAAAACCTTGTGGAAAGGGAGAAAGAAACAGTACTACAAAATCTTACAATCCAAGTGTTTCAAAACAGACAAGAACTTTCAAGACAAGTAAGACAAAGTTTTCCTGGAGTTTCCAATTGGTCTCATGTCCATTTGGGCGGAAAGGATCTGCCAAGAATGGGCACAAATCAATGGGCAATTACGTTAAAACCATTACTGCTCAGGAGACGAATGCTGTAGTTTGTAATATATGGTGCAACAGGAATGGATCTGTCTCTGCTTTCCTGCCCTTAGCAGCAGCCACCTCCTCCACTGCCTTGCTTCAAGGGAGTGCTCTGGATTCGGATATTGGATTTCTCATCATTGTGTGTAGGACCAGTGCCCATCCGATTCTTGATCTCAGCGGCCATCGTCACAAATGCCTGTTCAACATTGGTGGCATTTTTTGCACTGGTTTCCAAAAATGGAATTTGAAGCGAGTCAGCATACTCCTTTAAAAAGGAAAAGTAGAGACAAGTTTATCACCTTTATGTACTCCAAACAATCAAAAAGCCACACAAGTTCATAACTTGATTGGTTGGCTGCATTTCTGGCTCTGGATAAGTGCAAATTTGGATGTCCGATTACGTCAAACCAATGTAATTAACTAAATGACAAGTCAACATACAGGAGTGAGACTGAAAATCTGGCCGAATGGTGCCATAACAACCTCTTACTCAGTGTCAAGACCAAGGAGCTGATTATTGATTTCAGGAGAAGGAAATCTGAGGTCCATGAGCCAGTCCTCAGCAGACTGGGGGGGGGGGGGGGTTGGTGGTAGAAGAAATCAGAGGGCAAACTACTTTAAATTCCTCTCATCTTCTCAGAGGACCTGTCTGGGCCCAGCATGCAAGTGCAATTACAAAGAAAGCAAGGCAGCACCTCTACTTCCTAAGGAGTTTGCAAAGGTACAACATGACATCTAAACCTTAAACTTCTATAGATTGTGGTGGAAAGTATATTGACTGGCTGCATCACAGCCAGGTATGGAAACACCAATTGATTCTCTGCAGTTATTGGTTTATTCAGTATGCCCACAAAAAAGTCTCTGGTATATGGTGATATATGATATATACACACGCTTTGAACTTTGGAATCTTGACACACTCCATTGGTTTTAACCCTGTACATTTAAAATTAGTTTCACCATAGTAAGAACTGACTATGCTTGCTGTTCTTTTTCAAACATCCTTCCTGGGTCAGATGCCAGCATACTCAGACTGCCAAATCCTACAGACAATTGTTAGGCAGTTCCTTTTCTACTGCAGAAATTGTATTCCCCCCCCCCCCCCACCACGTATAATTTTAAATTCCAGATACAGAAATATTTGACTTTTAATTAGTACAGCAAGACCCATTTGAATACTCCAGGAACAACATAGCTCACCAGACTGCTCTTTTTGTACTATTAGTTTTTTTTAAAATATGCATTTGCAACAAAAAAAAGGAGCACAACAGCATCTCTTCTACCTCAGGTGACTGAAGTAGTTTGGCATGAGCACCCAAATCCTCAAGACCTTATACAGGGACACCACTGAGAGCAACCTGACTGGCTGTGTCACCACCAGGTATGGGGACTACACCAACCTTGATCACTGGGCACTGCAGAGAGTGATATGGACAGCGGTGTGGATGTGAATTCCCCTCCATTGAGGGCAGTTATACCAGCAGATGCAGAAAGGTGGCCTGGAAGATCACTGGGGACACCAGTATCCAACCATAAGCTATTTCAGCTGCTTCGATCTGGCAAACAGTACTTTAGCATTAAAGCCAGGACCAACAGACTACAGGACAGGCTTCTTTCCACAAGTCATTAGACTTTTAAATTCACATGTCTATACACTGGAGTCATAACAAAGATTTTTCACTCCCTCATTGTGGGGAGGATGTAAGATTTAAATAAATCCTAAATTGTAATTTATAGCATTTATTAGGCAGTGTAATGCTGCCATAAAACAGATTTCACATGTCTGTGATATTAAACCTGGTTTTGACCCCTAGATTTCACCCCACTTTAAGTGATTTACAGCCTCTGCACTTTAGAACATTTACAAGATGAATTTCAGAATTCTTGGATTTGTTTTTTATGGTTTCAGTATTAGTGATAAATGCTTTGCTAAAATCAATTATATTGACATCTAATATCTTGCTGGCAGTTTCCAATTGAACTGAAGTCAGAACAGGTACAGCTAGTTAGAGAAAACCATGCTGTGATTTAATCCCTCACAGCTGTAGTATCACTCAGCCCACTTGTTTCCTTTGAATCCTAGCTACACATCTCCCTGGAATAGATACCAATGGCTGTTCTCCTGAGAATTTCATATATGCCAACTGAATTGGCTTACACTTCTCATGCCATAACCATCTATTACTCAAAATCCATCTCATTGAATTCTGCAGGAACAGCCTTTTAGTGATGGAGACTTGAATGCTTACTAGTTTGTCAACACAGGACCCTCAAGTTTCTTAAAGCAGGGGTGACTGCTTCATTAAAGAACTCTATTGGTAGTTAAGATCTGTTACTGCATGAATAGTGTGATCCCAGTGGGATTTCAGCAAGGAAATTTTTGAAATAAGCAGTGAATTGTGTGCAAACTAGTTAAACTAGAATTGCACAGAGTTCCCTGGACACTACCACTTTGCATCCCAATTTAATGAGAATCAGCTAAATATCACTACCCCATGTTGTGCAATTTGTCATCTTTGCAGTAGCAGTATAATACACAATAGAAAAAGCTGAATTACAATAAGTACATATTAGTTAAATTAAACTAGTGCAAAAATAGAAATAAAAATATAGTGAGGTAGTGCTCATGGGGTTAATGTCCATTTAGGAATCAGATGGCAGAGGGGAAGAAGCTGTTCCTGAATCACTGAGTGTGTGCTTTCAGGCTCCCGCACCTCCTTCCTGATGGTAACAATAAGAGGGCATGTGCTGGGTGATGGATGCATTTTTGGAGCATCTCTCCGTGAAGATGCCCTGGATACTATGGAGGCTGGTGCCCATGATGGAGCTGACTGAGTTTACAACTCTCTGCAGCTCACTTTGATCCTGTGCAACAGCCCCCCCAGCCACAATACCAGACTGATGCAGCCAGTCAATGCTCTCCACAGTACACCAAGTTACAAAATATGAAAGGCAGGCTCAATAAGCTGCAGGACTTCCGAATCTAAGCAACAGCCTGCATCTTGTCATGCAGATGAGACATCACAAACTTGACAACAGAGACTGAGACCAAGATCATACTCCTGGAGCCCAATCTCACCTTCAACTCTTCCACCTTTCCCCTTAGAGCATGGGTGAAAAGTCTGGTTAATCAACAGAGAATTCATTGCATAGTATAGTCAAATATTCTCTAGGATTATACACATTTCCAAGATACCACCAAAAATGAGATCACAGTTCAATTAAAATGACTGAACTGCTTGGAAAATTTCAGTGTTTTACATCAGCTGATGAAATGACTTTCTAAAAGAATTTACATACCTTAGCTGTGGTATAATCCACCACCTTCTTACTGGTCAAGTCACATTTATTACCCACTAGTAATTTGTTCACATTTTCACTAGCATAGCGAGCTATTTCTTCCAGCCACTGTTTAACATTATTGAAGGAATCCTGCATGTGTGGAAGACAATGTTAGTGCATCATAATAGCACATCCCAAATGCCAGGTTAAATTTCCTGGATCATTGGAGTTATCGTTTGGTAACCTCTGCACATTAGTCAATTGAGATACTAAGAATTTATATCCACATTACACTTGCAATAATTCAACATGGAATCCATAGTAAATTTACAGCTGTTTGTGCAACAGCAAAACTCCATTAACTTGGCACTGAGGGTTTGTAGTGCAGGACTAGCAGAATTTCTAAGTTACTGGATGATATTCTTACAGCAGTGTTACACAGTACACTCATCCTGGGCTCCAGCACAGTAGCACCCAGATGCCAAACCACTGAAATGGTCCCCCAGGGCCCTTGCATGAAAGCACCCTCACCCAGGGCTCCAGATGCCAAAGCTCCAAGTATTGGAGTCTTTCTGCACATGGAAGCAACCCAAGTGTTTCCCCAATCTTGTCTATTTAGAGATGAGCGTGCCTAGTATCTCATTTAACCCTAGCCTAATCGCAATTTACAATGACCTATTAACCAGCACGGACTGTGGAAGGAAATCGGAGCACCTAGAGAAAGCCTACGCAGACCATCTACAGTTGACATCAGAATTTAATTCTGACGCCATGAGCTTAAACAGTGTCACGCTACTGTGGCGTTCTATGACATTGCCAATCTAAATACTTATTTTAGATTCCTTGATGGTAGAAAGTACTTCATACTTTATTGTCGCCAAACAATTGGTACTAGAATGTAAATCATCACAGCAATATCTGATTCTGCGCTTCACACTCGCTGGATTACAAATATTTAAAATAGTTAAAATTAGTAAATATTAATTTAAATTATAAATCATAATTATAAAATAGAAAAATGGGAAGTAAGGTAGTGCAAAAAACTGAGAGGCAGGTCCGGATATTTGGAGGGTACGGCCCAGATCCAAGTCAGGATCCGTTCAGCAGTCCTATCACAGTTGGAAAGCAGCTGTTCCCAAATCTGGCCGTACGAGTCTTCAAGCTCCTGAGCCTTCTCCCGGAGAGAAGAGGGACGAAAAGTGTGTTGGCTGGGTGGGTCGTGTCCTTGATTATCCTGGCAGCACTGCTCCGACAGCGTGTGGTGTAAAGTGAGTCCACGGACGGAAGATATATGGAAAGACTGATTTCTGACCAGGTCTTTAATCGTTCCCTTCTTCAATAGTGCAGAATATTTATGACAAAAATGCTGCATCTTTAAAAACAAGACAGGAACCCTTGCAGCATTCCAGCTAACTGGCTAAGAGAGGGATAGGAAAATGACCAGCATGACGAGGGTAAGATGGATGGATAATTTATTGATCCCAAAGGAAATCAGTGTCACACTAGCATTACAAGTGCAGATATACAAATATTAAAAGGGAAGTAAGAATGAACAAAAAAAAAACTTCTCAAATAATCTAACGGGGTGGAGGAGGATCACTTTCCCAGCTATAGGTTAACCCAGAGCCTAATGGCCAATGGCAAGAATAACCTCATATAGCACTCCTTTGAGCAGCGCAGTGGTCAGTCTATTTTAAAAGTGCTCCTCTGTTCAGCCAAGGTGGCATGCTGAGGGTGAGAAACATTGTCCTGGATTGCCAGGATTTTTCGTGGAGTCCTTTGTTTTACCACAGCCTCCAATGTGTCCAGTTTGACTCCTATAACAGAGACAGCCTTTCTAATCAGTTTACCACCCGTGTTGATGCCATTGCTCCAACACACCCCTGCATAGAAGATTATACTGGCAACAGACTGGTAGAACACGTGCCAGAGGCCTGCATACTCCAAAGAACCTCAGTCTCCTCAGGAAGTAGAGGCGACTCTGGCCCTGCGTTGATGCTCCACCCAAGTCCGTCATCCAGGCGCACCCCCCCCCCCCAACGGCACTCGTAGATCCTGACCACATCCACGTTCTCACCATCAACGGCAACAGGGAGCACTGCAGGCTTAATCTTTCTAAAGTCCATCATCTCCTTTGTCTTAAAGCAATAAGCTGCATTAACCTCCGCCATCTTATAGAACAGCAAATCTAGCATTTTACAGCAGAGTTAGCATGACATTATTACAGCCCGGGGCATTGGAGTTTGGAGTTTGGAGTTAATTTCCAAGACCATCTGTGAGTTTGCATGTCCTCCCTGTGGAATGCATGGATTTCCTCCAGGTGCTTTGGCTTCCTCCCACAGTCCAAAGTCATGCTGGTTGGTAGGTTAATTGGTCATCGTAAAATGTCCCATGATTAGACTGGGGTTAAATTGGGGGTTACGAGTGGCGTAAAGGGCCTGTTCCACGCTCTATCTCCAAATAAATTTAATTTTGTACTTCTGTGGACAGCTTGTGTGTTCACGACAGAAACAAGTTAACTCAGATGGACAAGTGTTAATGGGTCAAGACATTTGGTATTCATATAGTTCATGTGCATTTGTTATTCTGCCTATAGTTCATACAACTCCATATTAACTACATTTGAGCATTTGGTATAAAGTCTCAGACCAATTTCCCCACCCAGTCCAACCAGGAAGCATATCAGGCTTCTTTCTGTAAAAAAAAAGTCAGACCAGACAAATATAGAACAAAGTGCACAGAACATCAGATTTGTGCCAATAACTTTGAGCTCAAGTCCCGAAAAGGCTTTGACCCAGTTATGACCTTTCTCTCCAAAGGCACCATCAGCCATTTGGAGTTTCAGCATTTTGATTACTATAACTTTTCCTACTTTAGATTCATCACGTCTTCCTGTATCATTTCAGAAAACTACCTTCATCACAAAAAACAAACTTGAATACAAAGATGTTTTCTTATTGAAAGATTAAGCTAGTATATCACAAGATCTTCATTCATATTTTGTGGCACATCTTACCTGATCTGTAACATCATACACTATAATAATACCATGTGCTCCTCTGTAGTAACTGGAAGTGATGGTTCTGAATCGCTCCTGTCCTGCTGTGTCCCACTGAAGTAAGATTGAAGACAGTACAGTGAGTATAGCATCCCAACTCAGCTCCTGTTTATTACAGCAATAAACAGGACAACTTCAAACAGAGCTGAACCACCTTAAAAGCAAATAAACCTCAGGTCTGAATTCAAGTTAGGAAAACCCTCCAGTATAATACTTTGTCACTTGTTCTTCACCTTCCACACCCTTAATCCCTGCAAGGCATCTTCTCATTTCCCTCCCCCATGCACAAATTGTGGGAACTTCAACCATCTAGCACTGGACTCAATTACAAACACCAGTGTGAAAGCAAGCACATACTGTCAGAACCGGGGAGAATATTTGTTCTGCATTTTAAATGTGCTGCAATTTGCACAGAAGTCTGTGCAAATGTTTGTGAATTGCATTAATACCCACAGCTAAAGCTGCTTAGTACAAAATGGGCTGCCCTTTACCACATCAATTCTGCTCATTTTCATCCCTTTTCTCTGCACAAGTCCAAGCAGAAACTCCTGCAAAGATAAGACCTTCAATGGTCAGTGGAAAGAATTCTTTCAAAGACCATCTCATTCTGCATGTACACTGGTCAAAACACAACTTCACTCCTCAGCAAGTGCTAGTTAGTACACAGGATAGTCATAGTTAACACCCATCTACAGTGGGTCTCAGCTATTTTGTATCTCAATCCAAAAATCACTACACTACCAAGACAGGAGCTTATGAAATCATATCTATTTAGGCTCTCTGAAGATTTAAGGATTTGAAGTTCAAGCAAAACTTTGCCGTAGTTAAATTGGTAAAGTTTGTCAACCATTTTTGAATTGTAAAAGATCAAAACCAAGAGTCAATAACTTATGCCGGGTGATTTTAGAAGAATTTAGATCAAAACATGTACTTACAATTTGTAGCTTAATAGTTTTTCCCTCTAATTCTATGGTTCGGATTTTGAAGTCAACACCAATCGTACTGATGTAGCTTTCTGTGTATGTGTCATCCTGCAATGAGACAAGATGACTAATTAGTGCAAACATTCTGGCCACCAGTGCATTCTTTCTAATGAAAGATTTGATGGGGCAAGATATTGACTGTCGTGGTTTATAACATACAAGTGGACAAAAATATCATTTATGCAATAACCACTTTCCACAAATTAAAAGCCACTAACTACAGGGAAAATTCAGGAAACCCAAGTTGAATGCACCAAGAATGGAGTTTGCTACCCAACTAGTGAGGCATAAAGCACATTGACAAGTACTTAAATGAATTTAATATTGAATATAATTAGACTGGCTCTGTGAAGTCATGCTGGCTATTTTTAATGCTGTGGCAGATTTAAATGGTTTTTGGATTTTTAATCTTCAAGAGGCTTTGAGAATTGAGTGCCATGGTTGTGTAGCAGTTAGCATGACACTATTACAGCTTGGGGTGCAGTTCAGATCAATTCTGATGTCATCTGTAAGGAATCTGTATGTTCTTGTGGAATGTGCTGGTTTCCTCCGGGTCCTCTGGTTTCCTCCCACAGTCCAAATATGTACAGTTTGTAGGTTAATTGGTTATTGTAAACTGTCCTATAATTAAGTTAGAGTTGAATCGGGGACAGCTGTGGCAGCACAGATCAGAAGGGGCTATTCAGAAATAAATTTGGCACAGCATAGAAATAACCAGCATGTGATCAATGGCAGCTATAACAATGCTTAATAACTAGTGGGATTAGTTTACTTGCTATAGTCACAATACAAGCCTTGTTTGACATTTGTGTTTAGAAGTTTCACCTTCCAAGAATGTGCATTACAAGACAATACTCAAAGCTCAGTAAACACCAGATTGAACTTTCAGTAGGTCAGAGCCATTGCAATATCCCAGGATGTTTTATATTACTGCCACTGAAGCTGGGCAAAGTCCAAGCTCAAAGCAGATAGGAATTTCTGGAAGGAGGGACTTAGGCTAAAGGGCTCATGACAACCTGTGGCCAAAGTAGTTGGCAGTGAGTTTGACGCAGATAGATCATCAAGCAGTTACAGAATCAAAGCTGTAAAATATAATGTTTTACAAACATTTCCAAATGTTCTACCATCTGATCCATTTCAAATGACCCATCTTGCTGCAATCACAAAGGTGTATGCACATAAACACACATACACATAGTTTAGGTTTAGTGTGTCAGAGGCTTGCAAATTTCTAATGACATATAGTGGAGAACATTCAGGCTGGTTGCATCACTGTGGTGCGAGACTCCAATGCACAGGATCACCAGATGCTGCAGAGAGTCAGATTCTGACAGCTCCATCACAGGCACAATTCTCCCCCTATCAAGGGCATCAGGAGGCATTATCCATCATTAAGAACTCTCATCATCTAGGATATTGCCCTTCTGTTATTGTCAGTGGGGTAGCAGATCGTCGAGATCCAAGCAACTTAGGAATAGCGTCTTCCTCTCCATTAGATTTCTGAATGGTCCAAGAACTATGTCAGGATGCTGTTCGTTGACTGTAGCTCACTATTCCCACAGTCCTGATCGATAAGTTACATAACCTGGGCCTCTGTACCTCCCTCTGCAAATGGATTCCCAACTTCCTAACCGGAAGACCACAATTTGTGCGGATTGGTAATATCTCCTTGCAGATGATTAACGCTGGTGCACCGCGGGTGTGTGCTTAGTCCACTGCTCTATTCTCTATACCCATGACTGTGCGGCTAGGTATAGCTCAAATGCCATCTATAAACTTGCTGATGACACAATAATTGTTGTTAGAATCTCAATGGAAATGAGGATGTACAGAAGCAAGATATACCTGCTAGTTGAGTGGTGTTGCAACAACAACAACCTTGCATCAGTAAGACGAAAGAGCTTATTGTAGACTTCAGGAAGGGCGAGACAAGGGAAGAGGAACCAATCCTCAAAGGGATCAGAAGTGGAGAGAGAGCAATTTCAAGTTCCAGGGTATTAAGATCTGAGAATCTAACCTGGTCCCAACAGTGATGCAGCTATAAAGGCAAGACAACTGCTACATTTTTTTGAGTTTGCAAAGATTTGGTTTATCACCTGAAACAAAGGAAAACTTATATAGATGCACTGTGGAGAGCATTCGGGCAGGCTGCATGACTATTTGGTATATGGTTTGGGGTGGGGGAGGGGGGTGGCGGGATTGAGAGAGAAGGCTACTGCATAGGACTGAAAGCTACAGAAAGTTGTAAAATCAGGCAGCTCCATCTTGGGTACTAGCCTCTGTGGTATCCTAGATATCTTCAAGGAGCAGTACCTCAGAAAGGCAGCATCTATAAGGCCCCTCCCACCCCCCCCCCCCGGTCACCAAGGACACACCCTCTTCTCATTGTTACCATCAAGGTGATACAGAAGCCTGAAGACACACACACACACACACACACACACACACTCTCAACAATTCAGGAACAGATTCTTCCCCCTGCCATCCAATTCCTAAATGGGCATTAAACCCATGAACTCTACCTCAGTTTTTTTTTGCACTTTTTAAATCTAAAATTTAATATACATATACTTACTATAATCGATTTACTTATTTTTTCCTTCTATATTCTCATGTATGGCATTGTACTGCTGCTAAGTTAACAAATTTCACAGCACATGCCGGTGATAATAAAGCTGATTCTGAACACCACCTATTTTTAACATTTAGTTTGTAAAACAGAAATTATGTCCACACTCTACTGCAAAAACAAAAAGATACAATCAACCTGAGTATGATTCTAAGTGGGGAGAAGATGGCGGCACGACGACAGCGCACGTGGCCACTTCGGTGATGAATATCTGTTATCTGTCAAGTAGGGACCGTGCACAATTCTGATTTGATGGAGATGGACGTGAGAGCACGGCGGAACATCTGGAAAACTTCTGAAATGCCCACTTCGCTGCTACTGTGTGGTAACCGGAATCTCCGGAACTGAAGGCCCCGAAATCCTCAGCTTTGTGTGTTTCAGCGGCCAGGGCGAGGTCGAAGGCGTTCGGGAGGCTGTATCCGAGAGGCTGGTCGGAGACTCAGAGTTTTCGGACGGATGGACTCAATGTTGGCTGTGGTCAGCTGCTTCCAAGGTATCGGCAAGTTGACGGTGCCTAGAGGTTTATGGCAGGGAGTTTCTCCCTTTTGCCGCCTGCTATCGGGGACTCTTGCCATAGCTTTTAACTTCATTCTTAAATTTGGCAAGACTAATTCTCTTACTACTATTACCATATTCCTTACAGAACTGCACTCTGCTAGAATTAGTGCCAGCCTCTTCTGCTGCCAATTCACTCACCACAGCCTGTGGTTCATACAATGGTTCTTGCATGTGATAAAAAGGCATAGGACAATGACACTGGGCAGAAAATTCAGTAGACAGCAGAATTCAAGCAGAATTTTTGCAATTCCTTGGCTTTTTTCAAAACTGGGTGCATTTAAGGCAGAGGTTGACAGGTTCTTGATTAGTCAGGATGTGAAAGGTTATGGGGAGAAGGCAGCAGAATGTGGTTGAAAGGGAAATTGATCAGCCATTGCCTAATTCTGCTCTCATGTCTTACAGTCTAAAGCATACAACACAATTAAACCAGTCCAATTAACCCAAACCATATTCATAGGAAGATTGTGGTGGGGACAAAATAACAAAAAACATACAGCTGAGACATAACTAAATTTAAAATGGCCATTGTTTACAATTAAGGCAAGGCTCAGTGCTAAAATAAGTGGACTTACAGCAAACCGGAGCAGCAGACAAGATTTCCCAACTCCAGAGTCACCAATCAGAAGCAGTTTGAACAAGTAGTCACTGTGAATCAAAGTAGTAATTAGTACCAGAAGTACAGAGTGATAAAAATATCCAATATACAACACCCCAGGACATCAGATAATACCATGAGCAAGTTAGAACACATTTCAAGAGGCAATACTTTTACTAGGAGTTAACATGTACCTTAATTGCAGTGATCATGTCCTTTTACAAAAGTTTAATGTGCTGGAAGACAGCAAGTACTTCCTCCACTCAATGCAGATTTAAACCCGGTACCTGGTTTACAAGCACCATTTTCTGTAATGGGATTAGTTTAGCTACGTTATAAGTGTATACCCACATACAGTACCACCCAGATCCTCTCCTAGACTCAGGCCAAAAACTTGCTCACCGATTAGAATGGCTGAGTGAGTCCAAGCATCTCGGAAGGGAAATACAAAAAACATAGGAGACATTTCCGACAAAAAGTAATTTAACCCAACACAATGGCAGTTTTGCAGAAAGTCTTATTGCAAACATTACCAAATGGAATTGTGAAATGTTACCAAGATTTGACATCAGTCCAACCCCAGACAATTTAGAATCTAAAAATCAAGCTTGCCAGTTTTAGCCTACACAGACCAAGTACCCAGAAGATAGTACAATTTACAGCACTCTAGACACATTGTCCTGAAGTAGAATATCTACACAACTTTCTGTAAAACAAGCTGATGATAGAAGTAACATACATCAAAGTTGCTGGTGAACGCAGCAGGCCAAGCAGCATCTATAGGAAGAGGCGCAGTCGACGTTTCAGGCCGAGACCCTTCGTCAGGACTAACTGAAGGAAGAGTGAGTAAATCCCTTACTCACTCTTCCTTCAGTTAGTCCTGACGAAGGGTCTCGGCCTGAAACGTCGACTGCGCCTCTTCCTATAGATGCTGCTTGGCCTGCTGCGTTCACCAGCAACTTTGATGTATGTTGCTTGAATTTCCAGCATCTGCAGAATTCCTGTTGTTTGCTGATGATAGAAGTGCCTGGTTTTGCAAAATGGCAAGTGGAAAACATATACATCTTTCTATTGGCAGGACAAAGTGAACCAAAGGCTGTCCATACCAAAGTACAACTCTGTTCAAGATGAGTCAATGGAGCCAAAGTTCCTAGTGATATCAGAAACGTAGTTGACATGGCCACAGTACTTCAAGGTGCTGCCATACAATTCACCTTACTCAACTGCTGGGCATGTTTGAAGTGGCAAGTTGCTAAAAACTGCCTTGCAAATGCAATTGTAATACTTTAGTGATTAGAAAGACAGAGACAGGAACAGATTACCAGCAAACACTGCAATAGTTATTTTACACCAATTTGCCCATTCTCCCTCCAGCTGACAAGACATTTCTATATTTAAACCACTGCCTTCACTAGTCGTCAACCTCAAATTGACTTGTTCTGAGAAATTCTACACTTCACTATTACTTCAGATCTTGTCATACCGCAGGATAATCCAAAACACTTGCAGCCAAATGCAGGATAACGCAGCAAGAATGGTCATGTCTCAACCAACAAACTGTTGACCTCCTACCTATTCTAGCTACAATGACTAAAGATAACGAATGTCATAAATGTTCACTAACCGATCCCAGCATCTCATCCACTGGAAAAGGATAGAACTTTGGCATTGCCCAAGACAACGAGATTGCAGAGCTACTCCAGGCCGTGCAATCAGATATTTACAATGCAAGTGATACAGCTTAATTTAAAAAATCATCTCCATATTTACAAGCAACAAGTGACTATGCTGGTCCATAACACAAAGGATATTGGCAAGCTGAGGTGTAGCATTATTCATCTGAACAGCCCTTAAGAAGCTGTTTTCAGTCTTACTGTCTTGGCCAAGATGTTTCCAAGTCCCCTAGCAGATGGCAGGAGATTGAACTGAGTGTCCAGGGTGGGATGGGTGTATAACAATGTTAAAAGCACACCATAGGCATTTGGAGTTGTCTCCAAGTTCAGTATTGAGTCCCAATGATGTGGTCATAAACAGCAATTAAGGTCTAGATTGGTATTAAAAGTTTGATCACCACTACTCTAATCAGGGTGTAGATTAGAAAGAGCAGTTGTTTTACTGATTGACATTTCAAAGATAGTCTTTTAGAAGCTCCATCTTGCATAATGTTTCAGAACTCCACAAATCAGAAGTCCATCTAGTGTCTTGCCAAAGGATTGCCACAGCTACACATTGAAACCTACTTCCAACACTGGCAAGCACCTTTCCAGTCAACTGTTCAATCCTATTAAAATCTAATCAATTGTGCTTTAAAGAGGGAATGCGCTTTAAGGGGGAATATGAAGTTTAGAGTCATCTCCCATTCTTTCACAATGCCTTTAGTCAGGTGTAAAGCAAGGATACTTTTAGTCATCAAGTCAGTATTGATGATTGTCCATCATGTCCGACAATGACAGGAAACCTATGCAGGTGTTTTTGAAATGGAAAACCATTGCGCTGGGGCAGTTCACCCTCTCAGCCTCAGAACTCCAGGTCCAGTGGTATGAACAAGCATCACAGACTGGGGTCTTCCTTGGCTGCAGTGGGTAACATCAAGCAAAAAGCAACACAACACCATAGGCTTCACAGAATCTACAACTCTCAATATTGTTTGCTTATTACTATTTTTAATTTTCACTTTTGTAGATTGATTATTTGTCCATCTTGTGTCATTTTTCATTGATTTAAATGTGTTTCATTGTATCTACTGAAAATACCAGTTAAGTTAAGAAAGGGTAGCATACGGTGACATACATGCACTTTGGTAACATTTATTTGAACTTCAGACCTTGCACAAAACACTGCAATCTCATCTGGTGCCTTGACTTGTTGGCAAGAATTCACCGAGTAAAGCACTGTTCAAACAATTCGTACATCGTTTAGACAAGAGTCTAAACCATACAACAAAACAGTTCGCTTTTTACACTAAATGAAACTGCTATTTGACAATTTAATACACTACAGATTAAGAAATTACTTTAGCGTTAGTGTAAAGATGCCCATCTCCTTCTCCATCCTATTCAGACAACCCATGAACTACCATTCCAAATGGATGCCAAGCACACATCAAGCTGGCTTTGCAGAAAGTTCATCTTAAAACATATCCAAAATAGCAGAATATTCCTATGCACAGCCTCCAGATCCATCGCCTGTTCACTGGCTTTTACCAAACCAATAGCTTTATTGCCATTAATTGTTCCTGCAAGCTCATTTGACAACTCCAATCCCAGCTTTTGAGAAGGTCCTGGGACTACTAGTTTCTCTATATTGCTTGTTTCATGCATTCCCAGCATGGTAAAAATAGTTTTTATTTTATTTACAGCAAAGATTCCTGCACATAATGACCTATTTAGGTGTCATATTAACGAAAGCCCATCAGGCAAAAGTACATTGGCATTATTAAATCAAGAGATAGTCTTACTGCAGCTTTTCACACTGCCCTTCTTGTTGCCATTTGAAAAGATGCCCAGGATAACTTGTGAACTTTTGAGAAACAGCTTGGAACTCAATTATGTTCTTTGATTTAAACGCTAGGACTTGTACATAGTAAGAACATGTATAATCAGCTCACCTCAAATTACAGCAAATCAAATTATAAATCACTGAAGCACATCAGCAACTCAAATTGTGATAGAGGTCAGTAAGGATGCCAATCCATACAATGGGCCATTATTAATTCCTGAAGGTCAGAATAACCAATTGCCAGTAACACAGCAGGATTTCAAATCTTTTCTGTTCACTAAAAGCAGATTCCCTACTGCACTATTTGCCCCTCCACAGGAAGTAATTGAGTACGTATATTCAATCACAACTCTTTGGGCAATTGATCCTCCATTAAGACAAGCCCAAATATAGCAAAGATTGCAGCTGATTAGAAGGCCTACAAAGACATAGCGGGGAAATAAAATCATGGTTAAGCACCCAAAAGGGATAGCTGTAGGCAAGGGAAAGTAATCACCATACTATACAGAACAAGAGACTGTATACGGGTTTCTGACAGAGGTTTGAAGCCCCTCAATCCTTGACCTTCAACCCAGAGGTGCAGCCAAGATGCACGATCAAGAGTTATATACTGGCTTCAGCTACTTTTACATAAAGAACAGGGGTTCCCAACCTGGGGAACATCAGTTAATGGTATTGGTCCATGCCATTAAAAGCAAAGTTGAGAACCCCTGATTTACAATGACTGCTTAAATGGAACACTCAGCTAGTAATTCAGTTCATCTTTGTTTCCAATTTGCCATGTTCCAGAAAGCTCAAGGCACAGAGGATCAATTTGAGACCTGACTTTGGACAAACTTCACAGATGGACATGAATAGCTGCTGGTGGAATGGGTTGTATCTTCGTGCTTCAACTCGATGGTAATCGAGCTCAATCATAGAGCTCTGCAGGGAGTGGTGCGGACAGCCCAGCGCATCTGTATGTGAACTTTCCATTATTCAGGACATTTACAAAGAGAGGTGTTTTTAAAAAGGGCCTGAAGGATCATTGGGGACCTGAATCACCCCAACCACAAACTGTTCCAGCTGCTACCATCTGGGAAGTGGTACTGCAGCATAAAAGCCAGGACCAACAGGCTAAGAGACAGCTTCTTCCACCAGGCCACACTGCTTTATTCATGCTGACTCAACTGTATTTCTATGTTATATTGACTATCCTGTTGTACATACCATCATAAACTACTATAAATTGCACATTTAGATGGAAACGTAATGCAAAATAATTTTACTGATGTATGTGAAGGATGCAAGAAATAAAGTCAATTCAATTAGAAAAGAGAATTTGATGTCTAGTTCCTACTCATCCACCTCCAGCTAAACAGACTCCCACAGGTCTTTCCAACATATCCCATCCCAGTGCTGGGTTATTTAACTCCTCCCAACAGTTATCAATTGTTAGCTGTGAACAATTTTAACTCCAATTACCATCACCCCCAAACACAGGTACATACAATATGTCCCAAGCATTCTAGAATTGACAAAATAGTTAATATACTTTTTTTTTTGAAAGCAACACACAAAGTTGCTGGTGAACGCAGCAGGCCAGGCAGCATCTCTAGGAAGAGGTACAGTCGACGTTTCAGGCCGAGACCCTTCGTCAGGACCAACTGACTGTACCTCTTCCTAGAGATCCTGCCTGGCCTGCTGCGTTCACCAGCAACTTTGATGTGTGTTGCTTGAATTTCCAGCATCTGCAAAATTCCTGTTGTTTGCGTAATATACTTTTTTTTGTAGTTTCCTATTCCATGCAATTGTAACTACTGAACTCTAGTCCATTCACTGGGAGTTCCCGTGCCTAATATTACAACTGTGCCACCACTTTGGATCACCTTGGCTTTCAAATTCAAAGATATTTAGATCTGAAACTACAAAATTAAAAAAATGACATCCTCCACCTGACCTTGCATGCCATCTCTGACCTCCATCTATGAAGTGTCCACAGTATTGCACAATTACAAAATGCACAGTTATTCACAAGTCAATTGCCACATGGAGATTACGAGATTGGTGGCAACATTACAACAGCGTCTGCAATCAATGCAGTACAATGAGTAGCATCAGTATTTGTATGCCTTGTGGGTGGCAGGGGGCTTGAAGAGTTCTAACAGTAAAAATTTGATACCTACTACCAAGCCTCAAGCTCTGGGATTTGTCCCAAGCCTCTCCACCTTCCAGGAAGATTTGATTTCTTTTTAAACCCAATTTTCAGCTGAAATATTATCCAAATGATTTGAACTTGCAGTACAGAGTGTTCAAATGTTGTGCATTTCAGTTGGATATTTACTGTTTGATATCCGGGCTGTGATAATCATGAGATGAGATAATCACTGAAGCATAATTTGCAGCTCCTGCAAAGATAGTCAAGCTCACATGGAACTTTATTCCATACACTTCAAAGGCTTTGCTTTCAAAGTCACTTAAAAGTAGATTACCTCTTGCATCAAGATTCTAATAATACAAGAAAGCAGGAGCTCTGCCTCCTACAGAGAAAAAGTAAGCCCTACACATCTGCTTCAGGGATCTCTACTAGCACAGGAGGTCAAAACTCTGAAAACCAACTCTCCAGGTGAGCAGCTTTAGTTTCACTAGTCTGGAAGTCCAGATTGCTGACAGGACAACTCCCTGTTGAACCAAAAGTTTAATATACAGGAAGATTAAAGCTTCTGCAGAACCCCACTAACAGAGCAAATAACTGGTATGTGGGGCTTGTGTCGTGTTACACATTACTTCAGCTATAACTTTTTCTTCATTAAACAGCTTCAGCTTGAATGCAGTGTTTAACCTACTGCTGTACTCTACACTGGTCAAACACCATCTAAAGTTCATATCACCAACACCGTTGCTAAGAGATTTTACCAACAACGAAGTGGAGTACAGGAGTGAGATCAGCTGGCTGAGTGACAATGCAAACAGCAGTGAATGTCAGCAAGATGAAGGAATTAATTGCAACCTTCAGGAAGGGGAAGTTGGGAGGGCACACAATCTTCATTCAGAAGCCAGCAGTGGAAAGAGTGAGCAAGCTTCCAGTTCCTGGGTGGCAACATCGGAGGTTGTATTCTGTGCCCAACATACTGATGCAATCAAGGCATGCCAATAGATCACTATTAGGAGTTTCAGGATCTCCAACGTAAATGACTGACATTTCTATAGATATACAGTGGCGAGCATGCTAACTGGTTGTGTCATAGCGTGGTATGAAGGCTCCAATGCACAAGATCGCAAGAGGCTGCTAGGTTGCAGACCCAGCTAGAAACACAGGTACAATCCTTCCCACCAGGGGAAATCTTCCAGAAGTGGTGTCTTAAGGTAGTAACAGTCATCACTAAAGACACTCACTATCCAGGACATCAGTTTGACTAACTGATGCAGAAACTTCCTGTTTGCTGCATTGAACTTTCCATAGATTGCAATGATGCAGCATGTCCGGACACTCTCTACTGCACATCTGTACAAGGACACGAGTACAGATCCAGCTCTCTTCAGCCGCCTCAGATAGTGCCTTTGGTGAGCTTTCCTGATTGTGTAGGATGATCCCTCCAGACCGTTGGTACAGTTTGATTTCAGTGGCCCAGGAGATTGATGGGAATACCATTGTGTATTGAAAGTGGTTAAACTTGGAGATGGCCTTACACATGCTCAATACTAACAGGTATAACAAGACTATTCCAGGCAATCAAACTCTGACCAAAGTTTACACAACAGGATCAGTACAAGTCTTTCTATTCTAAGAGAATGTACAGTCATATTTACATAAACCAGCCTCCAGAAAATCAAAATTCTAATCATAAAAACCACTAAAGGCAATGCTGCAAATATTCTAGACACTGCTCACCGCCTACAACCCTCACTCCCATCAGCATTTAACTTGAAAGATCAGCCCTTCCTCCAAGTCACATGGACTTCCTTTCTAACAGAGCACTGAAGGCTTTAACTATTGCTAGCTTCCTCAGTCATACAATTGCATCCCTGAACTTGCTTCAGCTGTGATTTTCAGATCACACAAATTGTGAAATGTACTGCAATACAAGTGCTGAAGTTTCAAAAAAAAGGATATCAAGCCAATTTGAAGGAACTCAGCAAGAAACAAACAGTCGCCATTTTGGGCCAAGACTCTTCATCAGGATGTGCGTTGGTTATATCTGAAGAATTAATTTGATGCACAATATCTCAGCTGTACACTTAACCCTGCAATAGGGAGATGACACTGCAGGAGTTCCCAATCTTTATGTCATGGACCCCTACCATGAGGGGTAGGACCCTACGTTGGGAACCCTGCTCTAGCTAGCATTTTTATTTTACTTTCAACCTTGCATCACCTGCAAAGTGCTTCACAGTCCAAGAATGCAACTCAAATGGTCTTTAAACCCCAGCAATTATTTGGCAAAGATAAAACCAAGTTACAACACCCAACCCTTTCATCCTGTTACATCTGGAATTTGAACCAAAGTTGAACAACAGTGTCCCACCTGAGCAAAGCTACAAAAAGCCGTGCCAAAATTACTGTATCTACTCAGTGCTGATTTGGGTGAAAGGTAATCTAAATCAGCATTGGTACATTCAAAACCAACTCTACTACAAAATGTACCTAGAAATTTTCATCCTTTTCTAATGAACTTTACCTAGTGCTGCAAACTGATCAAAATGTAATCTTAACCCCGTTTTGGGCATAAAGGAAAATAGTGAAGTATGACAAGTAACTGTTCTCTAGTTGAATTTTCCAGCATACCTTCACAAAAACCTCTTTACTCAATACTAAAAGTCCATATGCTAAGAGGCAAATCTCCTAGACAGTAATATTGCTTGGTAGAGTTCAAGCCTAGTTAACCTGGTTCAGTTACTGAAACTATGGATTTACTTTCATAAAAAGCTGGAGGAACTCAGCAGGTCAGGCAGGATCTATGGAAATGATTAAACAGTTGATATTTTGGATCAAGACCCTTCTTGAGGACTGTAAAGGAAGGATGAAGATGCCAGTAGAAAGAGGTAGAGGAAGGGGAGAGAGGAAGAAGGCTAGCTAGAAGGTGATAAGTGGATGGGAAAGGTTAAAGGCTAGAGAAGGAGGAATCTGATAGGAAAGGAGAGTGGACCTCAAGAGGAAAAAAAAGGGGGGGCAATGACAACCCAGGAGGAAGGGATAGACAGGTGAGAAGAGGTAAACACCAGAGTAGCAAATAGAAGCGGGGAGGGATTTTTTTTAAATTATATAAACCAGAAAGAGAAATCGATATTCATACCATGAGATCGGAGGCTATCCAAATGGAATACAAGATGATGCTCCTCCATCCTGAGGGGAGCCTCATCTTGGCTCAAGAGGAGGCCATAAACCAACATGGTGGAAGAGGAATGGGAATTAAAATGGCCACTGGGAAGTCCCGCTTTTGGCAGATGGAGGTGGTGCACGACAAAGCTCACCCCCAATTTACAACAGGTCTCACCAATGTGCAGGAGGCTGCATCAGGAGCACTAGACACTATAGAGGACCAACAGATTTGCAGACGAAGTATTTCCCTACCTGGAAGGACTGTTTGGAGCCCTGAATGGAGATGAATGGGCAGCTTTATTAGATTCCTTGTCCCGTCTTTTACCTTTCCCACCCACTTGGCTTCACCTATCACCTTCTAGCTCTCCTCCCTCCCCTTCCCCGACCTTTTTGTTCTGGCATCTTCCTCCGACTTTTCAGTCCTAAAGAAGGGTCTCAGCCCAAAACAGAGACCGCTTGTTCACTTCCATGGATCTGTCTGACCTGCTGAGTTAGTTCCTCCAGCATTGTGTGTGTTGTTACAGATTTCCAGCATCTGCAGACTGTCATGTGTTTATGATCTACTTTCCTGCTGTAATGTTCAGCTGCGCAGCAAGTTTTAGACTTCTAGCCAAAAGAAAATTCCTTCATCTCAGGTGCGAAGTCAGTCTATTGGCAGCAGACATTAGAGTAAGAAAGGCCAGGTCTGAGGACCTCGCGTTGCACCGTGCTTTTCTACTTCATGCACTCACTTCATTCAACTGCCCTCAGTTCCAAATCACTACATGCTTAGTCTCTTCTGTGTCAAATTGCCAATTGTCCCATTATAAACATCTTTCATTCAACAGCCAAGCTGCAAGTCTAATTACCTTCACTAATACCTTTAGTTAGAAAAATGCAGATTCTGGAAATTCAAAACATACACTCTCAAGAGTAACGATGGAGAAAAGAGTGATCTTTGGGTCAGTGACCCAGAGTTGGAAAGCCAGACTGCAGGGATTATGCCAGAGGGGGTGGAGGCAGTGAGAGGGCATGTCTGAGATTGGGTGGAGACCAGTGTTGTCTGGATTCCGTACTCATTGTGATCCCCTCCAGACTAAATACAGATAAGGTGACCACTTTACAAAGCATCCTTCAGCTTCTAATTATTGGTTTTATTCGTCACCCCTTTCCCACCGTAAATCCTATACATCTCTGGTAAAGCCCTGCTCAGTTTGAAGGAACAGCACATCTTCTGTTTAGGAAATCTTCAGCAATCAAAAATTCAAAACCTCAGCTTGTCAGAAATAACCGTAGTATTTATTTATTGAGATACAGAGCAAAATAGGCCCTTCGAACCACAACACCCAGCAATCCCCTAATTTAATTGTAGCCTAATCACAGGACAATTTACATTGACCAAGAAACCTACTAACTGGTAGATCTTTGATCGTGGGAAGAAACAGGAGCACCCAGAGGAAACCCGCCTGGTCACGGGGAGAATGCAAAAACTCCTCACAGGCAGTGGTGGGAATTGAACCCAGGTCACCTGTACTGTAAAGCATTGTGCTAACCACTACAACTTCCGTGCCACCCAATGGTATTTAACTGTTCTATTCAGTAGCCATTTAATGTACCAAGTATTTCCAGAACTCATTTCAGATTTCTCAAGTGTTTTCTCTCACCTCTTTGCACAACCATTCACAGTCTCCAAAACTGGCACAACCCATGGCTTGCTGACAAAATACAGACCATGAGGTGCCATTCTACTACAAGAACCATTGAGGCTGGAAGCAACTCTTGACACCCAAAGGTTGCGTCTTCATCCACCAGCACCATTTTTAACCCAAGACCCCTTCACACCACCATCAAAGGAAAAAAGACTCCATCTCCTTGGCTGCAGTTCTAAAATACATTACTACCAGCACAACAGGGAGACAAAATATTTAAGTGCCGAGTTATGTGAAAGTGCTCATTAGATAGCATTACACAAAGGCTGTGAAGCAAGTTTCAGCAGCCTACTACTGTCAGAAGTGGTTTTAACCATACTGTACTCAGCTCCTGTTCTTAGTGTCTGTGCCAACACAGCTGACCTGCACAACGCAGTGTTTATGGTGATGAATCCCCATCATAAGCATTTTCAGAATTCTCCATTTCAAACTTCAATTGATCAGTTTGTCCAAAGTTAAAGCTGTTAATATGGCTCAGGTTTTCAGCAGTAAAAAGTTACAAACCTGGCTCTCCACTGACAGCTTGCATGTTAGATTAAAGGCCATAAATATATCATTTATTAAACCTTTGTGCTAATTCCACAGTAACAAACTGGAAAGCAAAACATTCATTGGTAGGTGAAATGAACACATCCACTACAGGTGCACATTGCTTCTCTCCCACACCTATCATTTAGCTTATTCAACAAGACTCTTACTGTTGTCAGTTTGATATTTTGAGATGTTATCTCATCTCTTAACACATCAATTGTAGAATGCCTACTTCCTGGCCATCAGGACTTGCAAGCTCACAAGAGTGCCAAATCTGCCCATCATATCGTTATGCCATTCAATACAACTGGTTCAGCTGTAACCTCAACCTCAATAGACTACTGTTCTGCACATTCCTCATCTCCATTTAATCCAAGTATCTGTCAGTATCCACCTTGACAGCTCAAGGAGAGAATTCCAAGCGGTAACAACCCCAAGAGCTTCACATCATCTTAGCAACCCTTCTGAAACTGGGTGCTCTAGTTCTGGAAACACCATTAGGGAAATATCAGCACCTACCATCCAAAATCACACAGAACATTCATAAATAAGATCACCACACACATTGCTGGAGGAACTCAGCAGGCCAGGTACGGGGGCCGGCGGGGGTTGCGGGGAGAGAGAAAAGAGCACACAGTCGACGTTTTGGGCTGAAACTCTGCATCAGGACTCAGATCTTCAATAAGGTCTCTCATTCTTCAAAGCTCATCAACCAAGGAATCACTTAGCAAACCTCCACCGCATTGCTTCAATGTACAAGAATAACCCTGGACTCCAAAATGGATTTCCAATCACATTTCCACCCCGACAACACAACTCCAGATCTGCTTCAACCCACCTGTTGCCAATACCTTCATCCATAACAATCAAATATTAGCTTTGTCACACGTATATCAAGACATACATTAGAATTATTTGTGTCGAATGAGCAAGGATGTGCTGGGGACAGCCTGCAAGCATCATCGTGCATCCACTGCTAACATAGCATGTCGACAACTGATTAACCTTAACCATACGTTTTTGGAATGCGGGAGGAAACCGATGGTCACACTGCTCACAGACAGTGGCAGGAATTGAACATCAACTGGTGATTGCTGCTGTGTAAAGCAATGTGCGAACCACCACACCACTGTGCCACCTCTATACACCTAGACAGGACTGTTTTGGAGCATCCCACAGTCCAACGTGGAACTTGATTACAAGCTGTGGGGGCCATGATCAAGCTTGCACCAAGGCAGACTTACACTGGCTCCTAGCTAAGCAATATCAAGAATTTTCATCATCAGCCATAGTAGAAACCTCCACTGTATTCATTGTTAACAAGAGATGGAGTGTGAGAGGTGCAAAATACACATTTTCCAGTTCTCCATGCAGGAACATAATCCCAAAATATAAAACACCAGTAAGGCAGAAATGCAATTTTAAAAACCAGAATCTGATCCCAATTTCAAAAAGCAGCTTGTATGTAAAAAGCACTTCAGCAGATAAACCTATTGGCTGCTCCACTTTATTAACACATTCAAATCACTGATAGCAACACTCCCACATAGATAAAAGGCCCACCTGAAAGTACACAACTTTGATAAGGAACAAATGTCATATGACACTAACTCCACTGAGGAGCTGCTGTACAAGTCTGATTTGGTGTTTATTTATACCAGAAAGCCCAAGAAATGCCAAATACTATATCCCTAACATCCCCATCCCCCCAAAAAAATTCAACCTGGTACAGCAAAGGGGAATTCTGTTGGAAATCGATAATTAAACCTGCAGGAGACAGCAGAATAATTGGAAATATCCAGATGACCTACACCACAGGTTCCCAACAACACACACAAAATGCTGGTGGAACGCAGCAGGCCAGGCAGCATCTATTGGAAGAGGTACAGTCAACGTTTCAGGCCGAGACCCTTCGTCAGGTTCCCAATGTGGGGTCCATGGACCCTTGCTTCATGCTGTTGGTGCATGGCATAAAGACTGGCCTAAGCTTACATCAAAGCCCACTGTAGCTTGTAGAAAGGAAATTATATCAACCAGCACTTCCGTGTACAGGCTTAAAAAAAAATTGTTTTCTGTACTGTATTCAAATCAACAACTATCCTATACACAAAACAGTGTTGCATTAAACATTTTCATATTCACAAGGGAAGGCACATCCTAGAATAAAAGCCATTTTAAAAACATAGGTTGTGGGCAGCCAATCTATTTCAAATGTAAACTTAAAAATATGCTCAACAAAAGGGTTCAAATATATAAACACAAGAGATTCTGGAAATCCAGAGCAACACACACAAAACCTGGAGGGATTCAGTGGGTCAGGCAGCATCTACGGAAGTGAAGAAACAGTTAACATTTTAGGCAAGACTTTTCAGCAGTTACCAAGAGTAACTCTACATTTTATAGATAGGCACATGGATGCAAGTAAGATGGAGGGATTTGGACACCGTGTAGGTAGGAGGGATAGTGTTCGATTTGCTCTTTAGCTGGTTCAGCACAAGACTGTGGGCTAAGGGGCCTGATCCTGTGTTGTACACTTCAATGTTCCTACAGGCTCAAATATATTAGAGGACTCAAGCAGACTATCTGCAAGAAACTGCAACACACACGAAGATTCTGGAGGAACTCAGAGGGTCAGACAGCATCTATGGAAATAAATAATTTCAGGCCAAGACCCTTCTTCAGGACTGACAGATGCTGGAAAAACACACAAAATCCTGGAGGAACTCAGTAGGTCAGGTTACAACTTGGAAGGTAAAACATCAATATTTCATATCAAGAACATTTATCACAATCCTCCCCCACAATGTAAAAGCATTTAGAAGGTTGACCAAGTTCCTGAAGAAATAGTTTTCATAATAAAATACAAAACGGAAAACAAAAACTGAAGTCTCTCCGTATGATGGGTGTGGTTAAGTTAACAGATCACAGCCTCTAGTCTGACCAGTGCGCCTTTCTGTATCACCGGGTCATTTACACAATTAATCAATACAGGTTGAATAGCAAATTCCGGGAGGCGACATTAAACCAGCAGATTAACAGTGCCACGAACAGCCCCATTTTGGGGAGCGGACCATGGCACCCCAGCCGTGCCCAGCCACCGATGGACTGGTGTGAGGCGGTACAATTAAAAGCCAATCCCATCCCCCTGCTTGCATCAGAGCGGAAACCAGATACAGCTCAGCCCCAGGTTGACAGGGCAAAGCTTATAACTAAAACATTAGGTGCAGCAGCCCGGAATGGAAGCTGGCATTACCTCCACCAATACAGATACAACTTCTTAAAGAATAAACCCCTAACCCCCACCTCCTCCCCGAACTTTAAACAGTTACGATGCATCATTTTCCTCCCCGAACGTTTCATGTTCAGGCACTGCCTCCAATTGCAAGTTTATGAAAGGAGCCACTCTGGGCCGAGGGGAGACATCAACCCGGCCACCCGCTCCCCGCCCTCCCCCCGGTTACTTACTACTCGGGGTTCATGGCTGACATTGCACGGGGAGTAAAAGCGAGGGGTGCAAGGCTTCCTCCGAGGGTCGCGAATGTAGCGTCGGCTGCTGGACCCGGCCGCACTCGCCTCTCATTTATCGAAGATGGCGGCTCCTCTCCGGCTCGCCAGCTGATCGCTCAGCTGCTCGGCTCAAGTTTGTCTTCACCCACACGCCCGCCCGGCCTGACGGACGGCGTCGCCGGCCAACAGCTGCCCGCCGCTGCGCACCTCCGACCAATCGGTGCGAGGCAAAGGGGCGAGCCCGGCGCCGCAGCAGGTTTGGTTGAGGGTGGTGGGCTAGGAGGGCGCTGACATCATGCTTGAACGTGGCAAGGGGGATCACGAGGGCAAGCAGAGTCACGTGGTATCTGTCTTAAAGGGGAATGCACACTGCTTGGGATTTGCATTGAATGGATTTAGATTTGAATTTGAATCTCGAAGGATTGGTTCTAATGGTTAAACACTGTATGTTCTCTACCATGGCGCAAAGCTGAAGTTGCTTTCCTTAAATACCATACTCAAAGTGCTGGAGGAACTCAGCAGGTCAGGCAGCATCCATGGAGATGAATAAAGAGTCTATGTTTCGGGCTGAGATCCTTCATTGGGACTGGAAAAAAAGGGGGAAGATGACAGAATTTTAAAAAAAGGTGGGGCGAGGGGAAGCAGGTGTTAGTTTCAGAAGAATTATAGAAGTGTGGGACAGTTACAGCACAGAACTAGACCATTTGGCCCATTATTTCTGTACTGGCTTTCATTTGAAACATCTTATTAGTTCCACCAGCTGGCTCTTTTACTGTGGCCTTGCCATATATTTAAATTGGTAAGTTAGTTTATTATTGTCACAAGTATTTTGTTTCTTTATTTTTCTGTAAATGCCTGCTGGAAAGTAAATATCAAGGTAGTAAATGGTAACATATACATTCTTTGATAACAAATTTGGCTTTGACTTTGGAGATGAATTTGCTTGGAATTACAGTAACAATTTCCCTGGAGGGTCATAATGTAGCATGTCCCCACCACATCACTGGCATTCCAAATTCCAGCTACACACTACATTGGGGGAAAAAAATTCTTGTCTCATTCAAAATACTGGAGGAACGCAGTGGGCCAGGCAGCATCTATGCAAATGGTTAAACAGTAGACTTTTTGGGTGGAGACCTTTTTGCAGGACTGGAAAGGAAGGGGGAAGACACTAGAATAAACAGGTGGAGGGAGGGGAAATGGGTCACGCCTGAAAGTGCAGCACACACAAAATGCTGGAGGAAGTCAGCAGGCCTGGCAGCATCCATGGAAGAAGTACAGTCAACGTTTTGGGCTGAGACCCTTCCTCCGGTATTTTGTGTGTGTCGCTTGGACTTCCAGCTTCTAGATGTTTCTCCTCTTTGTGACAAGCCTGAGAGTGATAGGTGAAGCCAGGTGGGTGGGAAAGATAAAGGGATGGAGAGGGAGGAATCTGATAAGAAAGGAGAGTGGGAAGGAGAAGGGGACCCAGGGATGTGTGTTGTAGCTTGTTCTGCTGAGTGTTCTGGGCATGCTATGTTGTCACATGAGGGTGTGGTGACACTTACAGGCAGCCCTCAGCACATTGTTAATGCAAATAACATATGTCACTGTATGTTTCAAATCTGAATCTGAATTCGTTTCCTGTCAGGTAAGTACTGATTCTGTCCCAAATCAATTTTTTCAAAAGCTCTCCTACCTCCAAGGTTAAACTGATTGGTCTGTAGTTTCTGAATTTATCCTTACTTTTTCAAACAGATAATACTTGCTGTTCCACATCCTCTGGTACCAACTCCTAATCTAAAGAACATTCACATATTATGGTCAAGCAAGAACCCCCACAATTTCCTCACACACTTCCCTCAAAAGTGTGCCACAGTAACATAGCGGTTAGCTCGACGCTATTACAGTGCCTAGCAAAAGTATTCACTCACCCCCCTCACCCCCGGAAGCTTTCATGTTTTATTGTTCTACAATGTTTAATCACTGTGAATTTAATTTGGATTTTTTGACAGTAATCAACAGGAAAAGACTCTTTCATGTCAGAGTGAAAACAGGTCTGAATAAATTACAACTATAAAACACAATTTTTCCCATCACTAGACACTCCTCAGTACTTATCCCGGGAATTCCAGCAGCCGTTTCCTGAGCGATGATACCAGTTCTCTCTCATTCCAGCTTTTCACAACACTTCCTCGTTTGTCATTCTATCCTTCCACGGACAGTGTTAAAAAGGTGGGTTGCCGGGCGCCTCTGCTCGCTGGGCTGGAAGGGCGAATTCTGCATTGTATCTCCAAATAAATGAAATAAATAAGTTAATTCATCTAGTCCAAGGAAGATACAGAGGAGCCATTATCTCCAAGCTTGGGCCAAGCCCCTCTGTCAAACTCGTCAGAGATTGTCTGCCTGGCGGCAGTGGTCGCATAACCAGGACTTGTGATCTGCACCGGCTGCTCGTATGATCATCCACCACCTGCTCCAATGGCTTCACATGACCCTGATCGCAGGGGGGGGGGGTTGCCACTAAGCAGGTGCTACACCTTGCCCGAGGGTGACCTGCAGGCTAGCAGAGGGAAGGAGCACCTTACACCTCCTTTGGTAGAGACGTATCTCCACCCTGTCACCCACTCAGTGGCCACTTTATTAGGTAGACCTGTACATTTGCTCGTTAATACAAATATCTAGTCAGCCAATCAGGTGGCAGCAACTCAATGCATAAAAGCATGCAGACATGGTCAAGAAGTTCAGTTATTGTTAAGACAAACATCAGAATGGGGAAGAAATGTGAGCTCAGTGACTTTAACTGTGGAATTTGTTGGTGCCAGATGGGGTAACCATCTGCTGATCAGAAACTGGGGATTTTCACACACATCATTCTCTAGAATGCTGCAGAAAGCAAAAAAAAAACAATGAGGCAGTTCTGTGGGTGAAAAAAACTTGTTAATGAGAGAGGTCAGGGGAGAATGGCCAGACTGCTTCCAACGAACAGGAAGGCAACAGAAACTCAAATAACCATGTGTTACAACAGCGGTGTGCAGAAGAGCATCTCTGAATGCACAACACATTGCATCTTCAGGTGGTTTGGCTACAGCAACAGAAGACCAGGAACGTACAATCAATGGCCGCACAGAGGAAGTACCTAATAAAGTGGACACTGAGTGTATATTGTAAAGAAATAAGGGATAATGCAATATCAAATATTAAATTTCTTCATCCAATTTTTCTATTCTCTCCATGTCATCAATATTTAATGTGTCCCGTCTCAACTAGTTCCTTCACTGTAAAAGTGCAACCCTTTGTAAAGAGCACAGCCATTTTTTAACATTGTGTTTTTTTCCCTTTCAGGACAGGGATGCATCCTCAATGTTCTGTGTGGCATTCCACCTCTAATGCCTGACTGGACCAAACTGCAAAGTTGAAAGTAGCTTCAGATGTATTGAGGATCATCGTTAAGGGCCCCCATCACCCAGGTCAAGCCTGGCTCTCATTGCTACCACCGGGAAGGAGGGACAGGAGCCTGCAGACACACACTCAGCGACCGAAACGTCGACTGTTCACTCTCTTCCATGGACACTGTGTGAGCTGCTGAGCTCCTCCAGCAATTTGCTTTAAAACAGAGAGACAGGTCAGGAAGAAGCCGTAGTGTGTGGAGTCTGAAGGGACCAGGAGATGAAGTTGGAATGAAAGAGGATATGTTTATGGAACATTGTCCCTTTAAATCTTGATGAAACTTGGTGACAATCATTCTCATTCAAATAGGATCTTATTACAGTTGCTCATGTAATTTGCATGTTTTGTATCTCACACTGTTGTGCTTTCATTCACGTTATTACATTCCGTAATAGACAAGGTTCCTTAAGGTTGTTACATCTGGGGCTGGTATGGGGATAAGCTCCCACTACTTATTAAATGCTCCCAATGGTATGCGTCTCAAATAGCCTCTGACAACAAGCCCAGCTTCTGACCTTCCCGTGAGGCCTAGCTACTGACAGGAGAATGGGCAAAGGAGGGTTACTGACACCTCAAAACCAGTCGCTTCAGGCAGGTGGGACTTGTCAGCCATGGTGGGCAGCTCGTCTAGGAGAAGGGAGGCTCTGAACTCAAACTTCCACTGCCTTGCGGCTATACCCACTCGTGGGGAAGGCTTCAGGAGCAAACCCCGAGGGAAAAATCCGGAGCTGGAGTTCAACACTGACTGGCAAATCCTGCGACACTGCTGGTGCCAAACTTATCAGTCTCTGCCCTTCCTTTGGATTTATCCGGTGTGTGGAGAGGGGGAGTCTGCTGCACGGGCAACAGCTCGCTCTCCCCACCGTACTGACCTGCTTGTGTATCACATGGACAGCTAGGCCACAACATCCACAGTTGACCCCGACCAACAGTGGGCCTCGGAAATAGCAGACAAGTTTCTTTCTTCTTATCAGAGTTAAAGAACAGTGTTCTACATCTTTGTTTTCCTTTTATCCTCTTGGATCCTCCTGGACTCTCTCTCACACTTGCAGCTGCCCAGCGTAAACCTCACTGATCTGATTTGATGCAAACAACACATTTTACTGTGTTTTGATGTGTATGCGAGTAATAAAGATAACCTTTTAATCTTTAAATAAAACATGTTTGTGTTTGCATGATACTTAAAATATTTTACAGTCAATGGAATACTGCTCAGTTGAAACTACGAGGGGCAGGCAGGAGAAATTAAAGATTATATTAAACCAAATGAAAAGACTCTATAGTTGCCAGAAATAGAATTAATCCCTGAAGATTGGAAACATTTCAGAATTCAGCAAGGAAGGGCCAAAAGATTGAGAGGAATTTGAGGGAAAACTTTAAAACGGGTGTGGAAATGCCAGTCGAAATATAAGCCTATAAAAGGGTAATGTGGGTTCATCACAGACAGCGTCAACGGGATTAAACGTGCGGCAGAGATACAAAAAACTGCAGATGCTGGAACCCTGAGCAAAAAACAAACAGGACCAAACAGATGTAGGGTCTCAACCTGAAACGTCAATGATTGCTTTCCTCCCACAGATGCTGTTTCACCTGCAGAGTTCTCCCAGCACATTGTTAAAGTCCAGATATTATGGAAATGGAACAAAAATTTATCATGTATCTTATGACTTCTTCAAAGAAGACATTAAGATCCTCCCAGTCATTCTGAAGAACCAAGGATCTGATGACTGTGAGGAACAGAAGGGAATTACCATCACTATCATGGATTGGATGCTGTAGTTCATGTTATGATGTGCTTCTGGTTTCAAATTTTGAATCTTTGAATCATAATGCGCTGTGTCGTATCACATGGGTGATTGTAGTCTTCCAGCTGTCTTTAATCTCCTGTCCATCCTTTAATGAAATTAGCATTGGTATAATAATTAGTACCAGAAAGGATTGTGAGAATGAAAGCTGGCAAATTCCAAAGTTGAAAGTTTAAGATACAGTTATTATCCACATACGTATACATTATAAAACTTCGAGATTTGTCTCCTTACAGGCAGCCTCAAAACAAAGACACCCATTAAAAAGACTGTCAAACACCCAATGTGCAGTAAAAAAAAAACAAATTGTGCAAACAATAAAAGTAAGCAAATAACATTCAGAACTAAAGTTCACAAAAGTGAGTCCACAGCCAGTTGGACAAGGATCCCGTTAGTTGGACGCCACGGCCTCAGTTCAGCGCAGAAACGAATACAACTTCGCTGAGCAGCGGGCTAGACAATGGCCTGTCCCTCACCTTCGGCTCTGACACCCTGACCTTTCCAATCTGGCTCGGCACTTAAATTGGCCAAATGTCGGTTCATTCCTCGGTGGCAGGCCGGGGCCGTGACGCCTGAGTTGGGCTTGTACACGCCACACTGCAACCGTCCTGCAACTCTCGATCTCAATCACACCATAGAAATGCGGTTCAAAAGCTCAACTCTGAAAGCGAAGTTACAGGCTATGGACGGCAGTGATCATTGTCAAGGAAAAGAATGATTAGTATAGTAGTTTTGTTTGCTGCCAGTAAGGCGGCGTTGTGTTTCACCAGCACCATCTTAAACCAGACTCACACGTGCCAGCACCTCTGCTTTTTCAGAAGTTTACATAGATTCAGCATGTCACCAAAAGCTTTGACAGACTTCTACAGATGCACAGTGGACTGGTATGGAAACACCAATGCCCAGGAATGGAAAAGGCTACAGAAAGTGGTGGATACAGCCAGGCCTGTCCCGGGCAAAATTCTCACCGTTGAGCACAATGATGGTGAGTGCTGGCAGAAGAAAGCAGCACCTATCATCAAGCACCCTCAGTATCCAGGCCATGCCCTCTTCTCACTAACACCATCAGGAAGGAGGAACAGACACCCGATTCAGGAACAGTTATCACCCTTCAACCATCGTGCTCTTGAAGCAGCGTGGATAACCACACTCACCACCACACTGAACTGATTCTACAACCTACAGACTCACTTTCAAGGACTTTACGACTCGTGTTCTCAATATCATTTTCATTTGCAGTTTGTTTTCTTTTGCACATTGTCAGTACTTGTCTATTCATCTATGTTTTTTCCATCAAATTCCACTGTATTCCTTTTTCCCTGTAAGTGCTTGCAAGAAAATGAATCTCAAGGTAGTATATGATAATATATATTGTATGTAAGAAAAGATGAAATATGAGGGCAGTCTGGCCAATAATATTAAGCAGGATACAAAAAGTTTTTTTCAGTTATAGAAAGAGTATAAGGGAGGTGAGAGTTGATACTGGACCTCTGGAAAATGATGCTGGTGAGGTAGTAATGGGGGACAAAGAAATAGCAGATGAACTTAATGGGTTCTTTGCATCAGTCTTCACTGTGGAAGACATGAGCAGTGTGCCAGAGGTCCGTAAGTGTCAGGGAGCAGGGGTGAGTGCCATTGTCACTGCAAAGGAAAATGTGCTGGTCAGACTCAAAGGTCTTAAGGTGGATAAGTCACCTGGACCAGATGGACTACATCCCAGAGTCCTGAGAGAGGTTGCTGAAGAGTTAACGGGGTCATTGGTCGTGATCTTTCAAGAATCACTTGATTCTGGCATGAACCTGGAGGACTGGAAGATTGCAAATGTCACTTCACCCTTTAAGAAGGGAGGAAGGCAAAAGAAAGGAAATTATAGGCTAATTAGCCTAACCTCGGTGGTTGGGAAAGTGTTGGAGTCTATCATTAAGGATGAGGTTTCAAGGTACTTGGAGACTACTTTTCACATTGTTTGTCAATGAGTTAGATAATGGAATTCATGGTTTTGTGCCAGTTTGCGGATGATACGAAGATAGATAGAGGGGTAGTTAGTGCTGAGGAAGCAATGTGATTGCTGCAGGTCTTGGACAAATTAGAAGAATGGGCAAAAAGTGGCAAATGAAATACAATGTTGAGAAATGTATGATAATGCATTTTTTATAAAGGGAACAATAGTGTAGACTATTATCCAAATGGGGAGAAGGTTCAAACATCAGAGGTGCAAAGGGACTTAGGAGTCCTCGTGCAAGAATCCCAGAAGGTTAATTCTGTGGGCTGAATCTGTGGTAAAGAAGCCAAATGCAATGTTGGTATTTATTTCAAGGGGAATAGAACATAAAAGCAAGGAGATAATGCTGAGCCTTTATAAGAGACTAGTCAGGCTGCACTTGGAGTATTGTCAACAGTTTTGGGCTGCAAATCTCAGAAAGGATGTGTTGGCATTGGAAAGAGTCTAGAGGAAGTTCACAAGGCTGATTCCAGGAATGAAGAGGTTAACATATGAGGAGCGTTTGGCAGCTTTGGGCCTGTACTCACTGGAATTCAGAAGAATGCAGGGGGATCTCATTGAAACCTACCGAATGTTGAAATGACTACATAGGGTGGATGTGGAGAGGATGTTTCCTATGGTGGGGGTATCCAGAACTAAAGGACACAGCCTCAAAATTGAGGGGCGACTCTTTAGAACAGACGTAAGGAGGAATATTTTTAGCCAGTGGGTAGTAAATCTGTGGAATGCTCTGCCACAGACTGCGGTGGAGGCCAAGTCGTGGGTATGTTTAAGGCGGATGTTGATATTTTCCTGATCAGTCTGGGCATCAAAGGATGTGGCAAGAAGGCAGGTGTATGGGGTTGAGTGGGGTCCAGGATCAGCCATGGAGCAGACTTGGTGGACTGAATGGCCTAATTCTGCTCCTGTGTCTTATGGTTTTATGTATTTGATAATAAATTTGCCTTAGACTTTGAACTTTGAAACTCCAGAGATTTAAAGGAGTTCACACAAGAGATACTGGATATATTGATCATTCGACAGGTTCTGAATTACGCTCGTGGATTGAAAGATGGTGACTGAGACCCCTTTGTTTGGGAAAGGTGGGAGAGAGAGAACTGGCAACTGAAGACCGGTTAGCTTAACATCGGCTGCGGAGAGAATACTAGAACCTTTAATTAAGGATCTAATAAATGAAGAGCAAGAAAATATTGGGATGAAGTAGAATCAAGTTGGATCTATGGAAGGGAAATCAAGTTTGCTGAAAGACAAAAGAATCTTCACATTCTGGAAATCCAGAGTAACACACACGAAACGCTGGAGGAACAGAGCTGGTCAGGCAGCATCTGTGGGAACAAGTAGACAGTTACATTTCGGGCTGAGACCCTTCATCATGCGTCCAGAAGCTGCCTGGCCTGCTGAGTTCCTCCAGCATCTTGTGTGTGTTGCTCAGGGTTTGCTCAAGTTTGTTTATTCTATGGTTCTTTGAGGATGCGACAGGGAGCAACACTAGAGAATGTGGTTACTCAGATTGTTGGGCGGTATTCATTGAGGCCCCACACAAGAAGTTGGTCAGCAAGTTAATAGCACATGAAGTTGGTAGGACATTTAGAATTCAGATGAGGAGATTTGGTACGTCACCAAAGACTCTAACAAATTTCTACAGATGTACCCTGGAGAGCATTCCAACAGGCTGCATCACTGTCTGGTATGGGGGGTGGGGGCTACTGCACAGGATTGAAACTCAGTCATCTCCATCATGAGCACCAGTCTCTCCAGCATCCAGGACATCTTCAAGGAGAAACGCCTCAAAAAGGCAGCATCCAACATTAAGGACCCCCATCACCCAGGACATGCCCTCTTCCCATTGCTACCATCAGGACGGAAGTACAAAAGTGTGAAGGCACACACTCAGTGATTCAGGAACAGCTTCTTCCCCTCCGCCATCAGATTCCTGAATGGACATTAAACCCATACTACCTGACTACTTTTTTATATTTATTTTAGAATTAAATTTTAACTTGCTGGGAGAGAGAGCCTCTCTGAGATACCGAAGTGCTGCTCTGGACAGACACTGGATCAAGCTCACCTTGTGGTTTTTGCCTTTGCTTGGATGGTGGGTTGGGGGAGGCAGGCGCTTCTGCTGTTGTGGGAGAGGAGGCGTTGATTCCTTTGTGGGAGAGGAGATGTTGATGTCTTTGCTGCTGCCTATGTGAAGGGTGGGGACTTCGGGCTTAGATGATTCTATGATTTTTGGGGTTTCTTTGTTTCAGGGTTATCTGGGACGAGGATGAATTTCACATACATTGATATTAAATGTACGTTTGAACTTTTGTAATTCACAGTTTATTCTCTATTATTATGTGTTGCACGGTACTGCTGCCACAAAGACAACAAACTTCATGACATATTAAACCTGATTTAATTCTTATCTCTTCGCTCAGAAGCTGGTGACTCTCTTGAATGCTTCGGCCTCGAAGGCCGTAGAGACTCAGTTGTTGATTTTATTCAAATTTGAGGTTGATTTTGTGGAGATGAAGTCGTGAGAGCGACACGGGGTAGTGCAGGAAACCAGGACCAATGTAGCTCAGCCGTGAATTCAGTGCATTGGAGGTGGTCGAATGCCCAGAACGGTCTGCTCCTTTTCCTAATAGCCATGTCCCTCAGATCACATATCATGGGGTATGGCCACTGTTAACACAGTCAGACACAAAAAGCCTCAATAACTAGCAAGTCCATGAGCCTGAAAATCCACTGGAGCTTGGACACACCAGTACGTGTGCGTGCAACACTGTGTGTCCGACAGAGTGATCAGCAGTTCTGGGGCTCCACAGGGGACTGTCTTGTCTCCCTTTCTCTTCATCATTTACACCTCGGACTTCAACTACTGCACAGAGTCTTGTCATCTTCAGAAGTTTTCAGATGACTCTGCCATAGTTGGATGCATCAGCAAAGGAGATGAGGCTGAGTACAGGGCTACGGTGGGAAACTTTGTCACATGGTGTGAGCAGAATTATCTGCAGCTTAATGTGAAAAAGACTAAGGAGCTGGTGGTAGACCTGAGGAGAGCTAAGGTACCGGTGACCCCTGTTTCCATCCAGGGGGTCAATGTGGACATGGTGGAGGATTACAAATACCTGGGGATACAAATTGACAATAAACTGGACTGGTCAAAGAACACTGAGGCTGTCTACAAAAAGGGTCAGAGCCGTCTCTATTTCCTGAGGAGACTGAGGTCCTTTAACATCTGCCGGATGATGCTGAGGATGTTCTATGAGTCTGTGGTGGCCAGTGTTATCATGTTTGCTGTTGTGTGCTGGGGCAGCAGGCTGAGGGTAGCAGACACCAACAGAATCAACAAACTCATTCGTAAGGCCAGTGATGTAGTGGGGATGGAACTGGACTCTCTGACGGTGGTGTCTGAAAAGAGGATGCTGTCTAAGTTGCATGCCATCTTGGACAATGTCTCCCATCCACTACATAATGTACTGGGTGGGCACAGGAGTACATTCAGCCAGAGACTCATTCCACCGAGATGCAGCACAGAGCGTCATAGGAAGTCATTCCTGCCTGTGGCCATCAAACTTTACAACTCCTCCCTTGGAGGGTCAGACACCCTGAGCCAATAGGCTGGTCCTGGACTTATTTCCTGGCATAATTTACATATTACTATTTAACTATTTATGGTTCTATGACTATTTATTATTTATGGTGCAACTGTAATGAAAACCGGTTTCCCCCGGGATCAATAAAGTATGACTATGACTATGTGGCTTGTTCTGAGGTTGGAGGTCTGTGAGTGTGTGTGCGATCTGTGACGAGAATACACATAGATTAAGATGTAGCTGTCCTGTGCTGGCACCAGTGGGATCAGCAGTTGGTCTGCCACCTGTCTTCAGGAGAGAGAGAGATAAGGAGAACAACAGAGCAGCATTTGGAGATGTGTAATGAAGGGACGGGAGAGAGAGTAACAGAAGGAGAGAGCTGTCAAGATCGGCTCCCCCTTTGAACCCTGAACTGTTTGAAGTGATGGACAGGCGATACCCCAGCAGGGGGATAAAAAGGGATAGGTTCGCTAAGGCAACACACACGACACCCGAGGTAACGAGACCCTGGAAGCGGTGCGTCTCTCACAAGTCGGTGGGAAGTTTTGGAAGGCCGGTTACGAGACCAGGCCATAGACACACAGGGTGGAAAGGCACAATCGGCGGGAACCTGGTGTGTGTCCACCCTTGCCTGGGTGCCGGGTTCACCGCAGAGAAACGATTTGTATCTGGAAACGGAGGGGTCACGGTCGGTGACCTCAGATGACATCACAAAGGACTCGCCCGAAAGCTGACTGCGAAGGTCTGTGTGTGGAAGCCGTTTTGAATATTCATTCGTTTTGCTCTCTCTTTCCTCCCCCCCCCCCCCCCGCCACTGTCCATCGCCACGGCAGCGATTACTGAGAACTGAACTGAACTAAATTGAACTGAACTTTGCGTCACTTTGAAACCGGTCATTTACCCCTCGACAATGATAGAGCTTGATTGATCCTGTTAGCTTAATTCTGTGTACATGTGTGTTTATCATTGCTGAACTGTTGCATTCATTATCCTTTTGATTAGAGTACTGTGTTGCTTGTTTCTTTAATAAAACTTTATTAGTTCTAGTAATCCAGACTCCAACTGAGTGATCCATTTCTGCTGGTTTGGCAACCCAGTTACGGGGTATGTAACAGATCACTCGAGTTGAGTATGAGGTTATTCCCTTAGAGGAAATCACCTGTATGTGAGTTTGTTGAATGTGGAGGGGCTGATGCACAAGGTGCCCCCACGTGGTCCTTGTTCGACCGGTGTCGGGGTCCAGTGCCACAGCATCCAAGACAACTGCTGTTGCATTTCTCCGTCTTCACTGCTGTCGTGATAACCATAGAACCGTATAACAATTACAGCACGGAAACAGGCCATCTTGGCCCTTCTAGTCCGTGCCAAACTCTTACTCTCACTTAGTCCCACCGACCTGCACTCAGCCCATAACCCTCCATTCCTTTCCTGTCCATATATCTATCCAATTTAACTTTAAACGACAACATCGAACCTGCCTCAACCACTCCTGCTGGAAGCTCGTTCCACACAGCTACCACTCTCTGAGTAAAGAAGTTTCCCCTCATGTTACCCCTAAACTTTTGCCCTTTAACTCTCAACTCATGTCCTCTTGTTTGAATCTTCCCCACTCTCAATGGAAAAAGCCTATCCACGTCAACTCTATCTATCCCCCTCATAATTTTAAATACCTCTATCAAGTCCCCCCTTAACCTTCTACACTCCAAAGAATAAACACACAACTTGTTCAACCTTTCTCTGTAACTTAGGAGATGAAACCCAGGCAACATTCTAGTAAATCTTCTCTGTACTCTCTCTATTTTGTTGACAGTTTTCCTACAATTTGGTGACCAGAACTGTACACAATACTCCAAATTTGGCCTTACCAATGCCCTATACAATTTCAACATTACATCCCAACTCCTATACTCAATGCTCTGATTTATAAAGGCCAGCATACCAAAAGCTTTCTTCACCACCCTATCCACGTGAGATTCCACCTTCAGGGAACTATGCACCATTACTTCTAGATCCCTCTGTTCTACAGCATTCTTCAATGCTCTACCATTTACCATGTATGTCCTATTTACCATGTGATGTGTCAACATCTTCCGTTAGCTCCACTGTTTTCTGTAGGATCACTCTTTGTCTCAAGCCTCCCCATTGGCCTTGCCGCTAAACAGCCAACAGCATCGTACTTAGGATCTTAGGAGCTCACAAGCTTCTCCGCTACAACGAGGTGGCACGCCTCGGACAGGCTGACCGCTGCGTTACCGTTTTAAGTGGTGGTGTGGGAACAGTTGTAAGCCAGGGTACTGAGCGAAGTGCAAGCTAGCTGTAAAATGGAAGCCGGGGAATCCGTTCTTCACAAACGAGAGGAAATCTGCAGATGCTGGAAATCAAAAAAGTGCTGGGAGGAACTCAGAAGGCCAGGCACCATCGATGGAAAAGAGTAAGCAGTCGACATTTCGGTCCAAGACCCTTCATCAGGACTGGAAAAAACAGAGGTGAGAAGTGAGAGTAGGAAGGTGAGGGGAGGGGAGGAAGATGTACAAGTGAGTAGGTGACGGGTGTGACCAGGAGAGAGGGAGGGGGTGAAGTAAAGAGTTGGGAAGCTGATTGGTGAAAGAGATACAAGGCGAGAGGAGGGGGAATCTGAAAGGAGAGGACAGAAGGCCATGGAAGAAAGAAAGGGAAGGGGAGGAGTACCAGAGGCAGGTAAGGAGGTAAGGTGAGAGAGGGAAAAGGGAATGGGGAAGGGTGGGGGACAATTACCAGAAGTTCGAGAAATCAATGTTCATGCCGTCAGCTTGGAGACTACCCAGACAGAATAGAAGCTGTTGCTCCTCCAACCTGAGTGTGGCCTCATCGCGGCAGTAGAGGAGGCCGTGGACAGACACGTCGGAGTGGGAATGGGAAGTAGAATTGAAATGGGTGGCCACTGAGAGATGTGGTGGTTGGAGCGTAGGAGCTTGGCGAGGCTGGGTTATTATTTACCCTCTGCTGACTCTTTCTGCCAGAAAGGATCTCTTCTTTCTTCAGGAAGAGGCACCAACAGCAGAGGAGCTTCGCCTCAGCGTTGCGCTGCTCTGGAGCGTCTGCGTGCATCACAAACTCATCTCTCTGTGAAGCAGAAGTGACCCCACCCCCGCCGCTTCCTGACTCAGAGATGAGGGTGTTTCCTTAGTAATCGCCACGCCGTCACTATTTCCAGAGAATGCTGAAAGCGCTCAGCAGGTCAGCCGGTATGAGTTTGTTTAGTTATTTAGAAATACAGTGCAGAATAGCTCCTTCTGGCCCACTGAGACACGCCACTCAGCAACTTCTATTTAACACTAGCCTAATCACGGGACAATTTACAAAGATCAATTAACCTGCTATCTGGTACGTCTTTGGACTCTGGGAGGATACCGGAGCACCCGAAGGAAACCCAAGCATCCCACGGGGTGAAAGTACAAACTCCTTACAGAGGACACCAGGCTTGAACTCTGAATTCTGACACCCTGAGTTGTAACAGCGTCCCACTAACCTCTGTGCTACCGTGGCGCCCCCATTGTAGTTTGGGAAGCAGGGTCCAGGATTCAGGTTGAACACTGAAACGATCTGAGCACGGGTCGTCAACTCACAACGTTGACTCTGTTTCTCTGTCCGCGGATGCTGCCTGACCTGCCGGGAATTACAACGATTTTTGGTTTTATTTTGGATATTCATATTTGCACTGATAATGGGAAGAGGGAAACGCTACCGTGGCTGCCCATGATTAATTCGATAAGTGTAGTCAGCTATGGAGCCTGTCCTGTGCTGTAGGACTCAATGATTCTGTTCTACACTGCCACATGTGACTGTTGTGTTAAACTCATTACGTTAACTGCATTACTGTTGTGCCTCGTGATGTGGACTTTGTTGGGCATTGAGAAGCTGACAGACGTGAATCTGTCTCCTTATGTTACAAAGGCTACTTAACTGAAGTCTTCTAACTTCTGACAGCAGGGAGCAGATCAGCCAGGTTTCAGCTCAGAGGCCCCTGGAACCCTTCAGCCTCTGACCTCTAACGCATTAAACCGGTTCCATTGTGCTAAAGGGCACTGTTTAAAATTCTGAGAACATGCCCTACCTCCACTAGAAGATATTAAACAGGAACCTGACAGCTGACTGTTTAAAATCTCCTTTCTTTCAGTCAATGATACGGTCAGAGGCAAACAACTAAGAAAGCCATGGGCTTCTGAAGTACGCTGGTAGGACCAGCTGGCACGTACTATTTTGCTGATCTTCACGTGTTTTGCACTTACCCTTGGGCACAAAAAGCTGCAGCAACACAGTGTGTCAGGCAGCATCTATAGAGGAACAATTTATACACACCCTTCTCCACTCCTTCCGCAATTCCCTTGTCCATTCGTCCGTCCCCACTAATCCCCCTCCTGCAGTTATCCCTGCAGGAGCCTTAAGTGCTGCACCTACCCATACATTTCCTCCCTCACCTCCGTTCAGGGGACAAAGAGTCATATAACCATATAACCATATAACCATTACAGCACGGAAACAGGCCATCTCGGCCCTTCTAGTCCGTGCTGAACTCTTACTCTTTGTGAGGCAACATTTCACTTCTGAATCTGCTGGAGCTGTCTGGTGCTCCCAATCCGGCTGCTTTGCCGAGCACCTCTGCCCCACCTTGCCAAGAGCAGAACTTTCTGATGGCCAAATATTATAATTCTGATTCCCATTCTGGCTCTGACATGTCGGTCCACGGCCTCATCTTGTTCCACGATGGGGCCACCCTCAGGGTGGAGGAAAAACACCCTGTATTCTGTCTGGATAGCTTCCAACCTGATGGCATGAATATTAATATCTCCTTCTGCTAATTGTTTTCCCTCCCCTCCCCTCTTCTTCTATTCCCCCACTCCGGTCCCTTACCTCTTCTCACCTGCCTATCCCCTGGGTCCCCTCCTCCTTCCCTTTCTCCTATGGTTCACTCTCCTCTCTTATCAGATTCCTTCCTCTCCTGCCCTTGACCTTTCCCACCCAGCCAGCTTCACCTATCACCTTCCAGCTAGTCCTCATTCCCCACCCCCACCCCACTGTTTTATTTTGGCATGGTGACGATAGCCTGAGTTATTCATTATGGACTGTGCTTTTGAAATGAGAGAGAAAGCTGTACAGCACAAATAGCTTATTACAGAGCGAGAGAGGGGCGAAGACTGCTCACAGTCTGTTTGGGATTTCTGCAAGGACACTGCCAGCTTCTGAGTTCCTACAGAGAGAGAGAGGAGGAGCTACATGATGGACAGCTGGTGTTCAGCACAACAGTATTTAAACCAGCATGGTTGCTTGTTTCACAGGACACCCAGGACCAGAGGACACGCAGACGCACTAAGGTGTGGTGAAATTACCACTACACTCTCAGGTGCCCACGAGTGTGGGACTGAGGATTGATTGAGAGGAATCGATCTGTGATTATTAGTGCATGAAAGAGCGACACTGTGGGGTCTACCAGTGTGTCTAACCCTTGCGTGGGTTGGTAGATTATCACTTGAAGACGGCACTCTTACGTTGGTCAAGTTTGGCTAACTTGGAAGTTTCGGAGGACAACGGGAAGAATCGACAGCATCGGCTTACGTGGGCAACAAGCCACCTCTCTCTCTCCTCAACTCTACTCAACTCAAAATCACGAACTGAACTGACTTCGTTTACGTTCCATCGTAAGACTGTATCACTTACCACCTAAGCTTGAAGAAGTTTGGGTTTTATATTTCCACATCTATATATGCATAAGCTCTGCTAACCTGTTTGATTTATCTGGTTTTATATTACTTTATTACGTAGTTACAAATAAAATAGAATTAGTTAACAGCAAAACCAGACTCCAGGTGTGTTCCATTTCTGCTGGTTCTTTTAACCAGTTATGGGGTACGTAGTAGCGTCTTCCCGCCTTCCTTATCAGTCCTGAAGAAGGATCTCAGCCTGAAATGTCAACTGTTAATTCATTTCCACAGATGCTGCCTGGCCTGCTGAGCTCCTCCAACATTCGAGTGTGTTGCCCTGGATTTGTAGCATCTGCAGAATTTCTCTTATCTATGGAGAGAAATAAACGATCGAGACCCTCCATCTGGACTACGTTTTGAAGATGCTGGAAGTACAATTGATCATTGATTAACCAACGGAACTGACAAAGGATCTCCAATCTGAAGTGCTTTGCTGTTGCTCCCTCCTCGGATATTACCTGACATTCTGAGTGCTTCCAGCGTTTGCTGAATTTGTTTCAGATTTTCAGATTGAAGGAGGAGAGAGCTGGCTTGCAGAAGGCAAAAACACTGACGATAATCTGAGAGGTAGCACAGTAGCATAGCGGTTAGCGTAACAACATAGTGGTTAGCGTAACGACATAACGGTTAGTGTAACGGTGCATAGTGGTTAGCGTAACAACATAGCAGTTAGTGTAACAGCGTAGCGGTTAGCGTAACAGTGCATAGCGGTTAGCGTAACGACATAGTGGTTAGCGTAATGGTGCATAGCAGTTAGCGTAACGACATAGCAGTTAACATGATGACATAGCGGTTAGCGTAATGACATAGCGGTTAGCGTAACGACATAGCGGTTAGCGTAACGACATAGTGGTTAGCATAATGGTGCATAGCAGTTAGCGTAACGACATAGCAGTTAACATGATGACATAGCGGTTAGCGTAACGACATAGCGGTTAGCGTAACGGCATAGTGGTTAGCGTAATGGTGCATAGCAGTTAGCGTAACGACATAGCGGTTAGCATAACTGTGCATAGCGGTTAGCGTAACGACATAGCAGTTAACATGACGACATAGCGGTTAGCGTAATGGCATAGCGGTTAGTGTAATGACATAGTCGTTAGTGTAACGGTGCATAGGAACAGAATTAGGCCATTCGGGCTATCAAGTCTGCTCCACCCTTCCATCATAATTGATTTATTACCCCTTTTAACCATTCTCCTGCCTTCTCCCCATAACCTTTGATACACTTACTAATCAAGAACCTATCAACTCCTGCTTTAAATATGCCCAATGTCTTGGCCTCCATAGCTGTCTGTGGAAATGAATTCTAGAGATTCACCACCTTTTGGATAAAGGGTCCCCATCTCTATTTTAAAGGGATGTCCTTGTATTCTGAGGCTGGGCATCTGGTCCTAGACTTCCCTGCTATAAGAAGCATCATCTCCATGTCCACTCGATCTAGGCCTTCCAAGTTTCAATAGGTTTCAACGAGATCCCCCCTCATTCTTCTAAATCCTAGTGAGTACAGGCCCTAAGCCATCAAACACTCCTCAAATGTTAACCTCAAGCATGAGAACATCTGCAGAAGCTGGAAATCCAAGCAACACACTCAGAATGCTGGAGGAACTCAGCAGGCCGGGCAGCATCCATGGAAAAGAGTACAGTCGACACTTCAGGCTGAGACCTTTCATCAGGACTCCCTAGTGAAGGGTCTCATCCTGAAGCATTGACTATACTTGTTTCCGTAGATGCTGCCTGGCCTGCGTGGTTCCTCCAGCATTTCGTGTCTGCTCCATATGTTAACTTGTTCATTCCCAGTACCATTCCTGTGAACCTCTTCTGGACCCTGTCCGATGGCAGCACAACCCTTTCTTAGATACGGGGCCCAGAAACTGTTCATTATAGACCATGCGTGATCTGACCAATAATGTATCTTACAAAGCCTCAGCGTTACATCCTTGCATGGGTGCAATTGGTTGGCACAGGCTCATCAAGCGTGACAGACTGTCAGCATGCTGTATCTCTAAACAAAATAACATTTTAAAAAGTAACAATGGGCAATGTAAAGCCAAAAGGAATTGCTCATATTTTACGGAACTGATGTTATTAATTACGTAACGCAAGGGAAGAAGTTCTCAACTGCATGCAGTTCAGTAGCTCAGTAAGTGTTGCAACTGCCATCAGAAAGGTACGCCTGTGTCCCAACTTCCTCAGACACTTGAGGAGACTGTGCATGTCGCTGAAGACTTTCACAAGCTTCTGCTGGTTGCGTCACAGCCTGGTGTGGACAGGAATGCCAGAGACTGCGGAGGGCAGCAGACGCAGCCAGTTCCATCGTGGGTACAGCTCCCCCCACTGTCAGGGACATCTACAAGAGCTGATGAACTGAGGACAGTGACATCCATCAACAGGGACCCCTACCATCCGGGCCATGCCTTCTTCTCAATGCCTCCATAAGTACAGGGGCCCGAAAACCCACATCTCAAGGTTCACCCACAGTTTCTTCCCACCAGCAGTAGGTTCTCAAGCTGTTGGAAAAACCCAAACAACACCTCGGTCTGTATTCCTTTTCCCTCTCCTTCAACGTGCACTAATGTTGTACACATATTTAAAATTTATTTTGGCACAGTGTATATTGTCATATGTTCCTGTACTTACAGGAATTTCAAGGCATCTGAGCACAATCATCGGGGTCTCTCTTCCACCCATCCGAGAAATTTATCAGGAGCGCCGCGTACACAGAGCCCTTGGCATTGTCAATGATCCCTCCCGTCCATCCAACAATCTCTTTGACCCCTACCATCAGGCTGCCAGCCAGTGGTGTAGTGGCATTAGCACCAGGCTTGGAGGCAAGTGGTCCCGGGTTCGAATCTGGCCAGCTCCTTGCACACTGTCATCCGTGCCGGGCAGAGTGTTGAGCTAGCAACTGGGCCTCATAATAACCAGAAAAAAATGACCAGGCAGCCACAGGGCATGGAGATGAACAACAACAACAATCAAGCAGGAAGTACCACAGCATCAGGACAAGAACTGTCAGGATTGGAAACAGCTTCCTCCCCCAGGCTGTGAGATACTGAACTCCTGTCTCCACCCAGATCTCATCACGTATGAAGAGCCAGGAGCGTTACACTGTATACTTTGTGTGGTTAAGTGACAATAAAGATGAACTTGAAGAGTCGACTGGAGTGATATACTGCGTCTGGTGCTCCCGATGTGGCCTTTTATATATTGGCGAGACCCGACGCAGACTGGGAGACCGCTTTGCAGAACATCTATGCTCTGTCCGCCAGAGAAAGCAGGATCTCCCAGTGGCCACACATTTTAATTCCACATCCCATTCCCATTCTGACATGTCTATCCACGGCCTCCTCTACTCTAAAGATGAAGCCACACTCAGGTTGGAGGAACAACACCTTATATTCCGTCAGGGTAGCCTCCAACCTGATGGCATGAACATCGACTTCTCTAACTTCCGCTAGGCCCCACCTCCCCCTCGTACCCCATCTGTTACTCATTTTTATGCACACATTCTTTCTCTCAGTCTCCTTTTTCTCCCTCTGTCCCTCTGAATATACCTCTTGCCCATCCTCTGGGTTACCCCCCCCTTGTCTTTCTTCCCGGACCTCCTGTCCCATGATCCTCTCGTATCCCCTTTTGCCAATCACCTGTCCAGCTCTTCGCTCCATCCCTCCCCCTCCTGTCTTCTCCTATCATTTTGGATCTCCCCCTCCCCCTCCAGCTTTCAAATCCCTTACTCACTCTTCCTTCAGTTAGTCCTGACGAAGGGTCTCAACTTTGATGTATGATGCATAATTTATGTTAATTTATGTTTATCATTATGGAAATATTCAGTGCCTCTGCTCTATAAAGCTCCTTTTTATGGCATTTACAGTTTGGGTAGGTGGAGTCTGGGTGGCAGGTGGAGATGCATCTCTACCAAAGGAAGTGTAAGGCACTCCTTCCCTCTGCTAGCTTGTAGGTCACCCTTGGACAAGGTGTAGCACCTGCTTAACACCCTCTCCCCACCCTGATCAGGGTCACGTGAAACCGGGAGAGCAGGTGATGGATGGTCATGAGCAGCTGGTGATGCTGGTGTCCTGGTTATGTGACCACTGATGCCAGACAGACAATCTTGAAGGGTATTGATAATGGTTGGGGTCACCCGTCTTGTAAAGACACTGCCCAGAAGAAGACAATGGCAAACCACTTCTGTGGAAAAATTTGCCAAGCACAATCATGGTCATGGAAAGACAAAAGAATAAGAACAACAGTGTGAAGGGGGCCTACAGACAGAGGGAAGACCATGATCGCCCATAGCACAGCACATCATGATGATGTCATATGACACAACATATAATGGTGTCATACAGTACATCACATAATGGTGGCGTCATGCGACACGGCGCATAATGATGTCATAGCACAGCACATAATGATGATGTCATATGACACAACACATAATGGTGTCATACAGCACCACATAATGGTGGCGTCATGCGACACGGCGCATAATGAAGTTGTCATATAGCACATCACATAATGATGTCATACGACACGGCACATGGTGTCATACAGCACAGCATATAATGATGATGTCATATGACACAACACATAATGATGGTATCATACAGCACAGCACATAATGATGAAGATGATAGTTACCATTCTTCACATCCTGTGACTACATTTTTGGTGAACTGAGTGTTTGTACTTCAGGGTCTCAGAGTCCTGCTATTCACTGTGAAAGTGCGACCTGGATTTGACTTTTCAAAATGCAATACCCCATACTTATCTGTACTAAACTCCATTTGCCATTCTTTGGCGAATACTTGAATACTTTGCAATACCTGAAACCTGTTCTACTGATTGTTCACGGTACTACTGATTTTAGTGTCGACTGCAAACTTGCTAATCAGCTCTTGTACATTCCTATCCAAATCATTGATCTGGGTGATAGGCAGCAATGGGCCCAGCACCAGTGCCTGAGGTACATCACTAGTCATGGACTCCCATTCTGAGACACAACCTCCCACCATCACCCGTGGCTCTCTACCATCAAGCCAATTGTGTGTCCTCATCCATTCAGCCAACTGTTCCTGCATCCCATGCCATCTAACCTTCCAGATCAGCCTATAATCTGGAACCTTATCAAAGACCATATAGACTTCCTTCTCACTGACCAACCACAGGTGTTGGACTTAAGTACAGTGGATTCTGTTTAATTGGGAGACACTGGGACCAGTACATTTTGGCCTAATTAAGCAGCTGCCCCAATTAGATGAATTTTCATAAAAATAGTTATAAAGATATAAAAAGACAAAGTACTGTTTAAAATTAGAACATTATCAATACTCCTACAGTACTATACAACTGTGTATTAGTTCCTAACAGTCATCAACAGTAGAATTCACCCTGTGTATGCTGTTGTGTTCTTATGATTGACTGTAAATGAACAGAGTCAGTGCAGATGGTGGATAGACAACTGCCTTCATACAATGCTATCGATGACTGCATCCCCCAAATCTTCATTATTCAAGATGGTTGTCGATTCCTTCAAATTCTTCATAGTTCCTAATTTGTTGAAGTGGTAAAGTTGTTTCATTTTCACTCCCGACTGTTTCTTGCATATCAGGCGTGAATGCTTGAAACTACGGTGAACGAAACCGTTCTGAATTGTCTTGCTGCTTATTTCCCACCAACGATCAGTGACAAAAATCACTGCTTTTTGAACAGATACACTGATGCTATTTAAAAAGCGTTCACATCTAACAGCCACACGACGTGCATGTGACTGATGCTAGGTAAATCTCTGCGGCAGCAGTCTCCAGCCCCAATTAAGTGGCATAGTGTCCTAAGCAAACAAAGGGAATCCTGGCTATTTTTTTGATTAGTTTTTGTTCTTTACCTGTTGGTCCAAATAAATGACTGCCCCTATTAACCGATGGCCCAATTGACCAGAATCTACTGTCTTTTTGTAGTTCCAATGCTTATAATTCCCAGGTTTTCTCTTCTTAAATAAAAGCACAATATTTGCCACCCTCCAGTCCATGAAGACCTCAACCGTGATTCACGGTGGTGCAGGTATCTCAGCACGGACTCCTGGAATTTCTTCTCCAGCCTCCCACAGTTTTCCTGGAGATCCTTGGAGATCTGTCTACCCTCATACCTTTTACAACCTCCAACGCCTCCTCCACTGTAATGCAGACAATCCCCGAGACCTCCCCACAGCTGTCTATGACAAAAAAACTTGGATTTAATGTGCTCGGTTCAGAAGAGTGACCACCCAGCCTCGGTCTCCAGCCGAAAGAGTAAAGACTGACACAGGGCTCGGTTAGGGAAAGTGACCACTGCCTGAAGCCTCAGCTAGTAGGAGAGTGACTGCCACCCCAGAGCTCCAATCAGGAGAGTGACTGCCACCCAGAGCTCCAATCAGGAGAGTGACTGCCACCCCAGAGCTCCAATCAGGAGAGTGACTGCCACCCCAGTGCTCCAATCAGGAGAGTGACTGCCACCCCAGAGCTCCAATCAGGAGAGTGACCAGCAGGGGAGGGCAGATCCAGGAGCGGCTAACTCAGATACTGGGGAGCTGAAAATGGTGTGTGTGATATGTTGGCCAGAATTAGTGACAGTACTTGTGGGCTTCCCCCAGCACATTCTTGGCTGTGTTGGTTGTTAATGAAAATGATACATTTCACTGATTGATGTATATGTGATTGACCAATAGATAGATAGAGAAAGAGAGAGAGAGACAGATAAATAAATAAACAGATAGTGTTACAACCACGGACTTAGCTGCACTGCAGATTCTGTAATTGCGCTCATGAACATGCATGTGTCAGCTAATTATTTCATCATGGCGGTATTTAACTCCCTTCTTTTTGTTGTACCGCTTGTTGAGACTTGAGCAAAGCACAGCAACGTTACGCTGCCTGCTTGCATCGGACTGTCGAGTCAACTGACGCTGAGAACTAGCGGTATCCCTTTTATACTTAGATATTCCTTTCAGCTGCGGTGTTGGCTTCTAGCTTTCCATTTGAGGGTAGAAGCTAACGGCCCTGTTTGGCCCAGCGGTTATTGTTTTCCTCTCCCTTGAAATCCTGTCAGCATAGAAGTCTGTGAACTATCGACCTGCTTCAGTGCCTCTCTCTCTCCGCTCTTGGGCCATATTGTAACGCTGTGATAGGTACGTAGGTAGGTAGGTAGGAATCTAACTGTGACACTCTGTCCTGATGGAGCGAGAAGATATTGACGACTCAGCTCTCTGACAGCTGTAAGTGTGGCGATCCCAGCAGTTGGGTCGGTGATTCAGTGTATCATTATAGGCTGCAAAGCTCGTTCACTGCCATCTCCACCAGAACCAGGGTGAACTCCCTCAGACCAGTGTGAACTTCAGGTATTCACCAAATGGTGCTGCTGTACGAGATTCTGAACTCCTTACATTTAACTCCATGAGGTTGTTGTGAGTTTTTATCCCGATGTGACAGACACTGCTTGGCATTCTACCTTATCCTAAATATTGTGTGTGTTTGTGCGATTGTTTTTTATCCTCATTGACTGACCGGACCATTTGTTGAGTTCAGCATGGTCCTGCTATAATCTGCTTTGTGTAGTCCATCTGTTGCTCCATGGACTTTCTGCACTGTGTGTGTTGTCATTCCTGCATGACTATTTTGAGTTATGAGTTTCAAATAAAGAAACAGGTGTGACATTTCAGCTTTTACTTTAAGCACATGATTGTATCTCTACCGTGTGCCTCTTTCTTGGTGCTGCTCTCCAGTATTCGCTCAGCAGAGGACAGACTGGGCCAAGACAATATCCTGTGCATCATCAGTCTATGGGCCATGTCACTCAGAGACTTGGCTATATTATTTAGTACTTTATACTTCATTGTCGCCAAACAAGTGATACTAGAATGTACAATCATCACAGCGATATTTGATACTGTGCTTCCCGCTCCCTGGATTACAAATATTAAATATTAAAAATAGTAAAATTAGTAAATATAAAAAATTAAATTATAGATCATGAATACAAAATAGAAAAATGGAAAGTAAGGTAGTGCAAAAAAACCAAGAGGCAGGTCTGGATATTTGGAGGGTACGGCCCAGATCCGGGTCAGGATCCGTTCAGCAGTCTTATCACAGTTGGAAAGAAGCTGTTCCCAAATCTGGCCATACAAGTCTTCAAGCTCCTGAGCCTGTAGTTTCTGTGACTGTGTGTTTTTTCAGCTCTGTAACTACTGTATATGTGCTGTGCGTTGTTGGTACTGTGTTCTACACCTCGGCCCCGAAGGAACGTTACTTCATTTGGCTGAATGATAATTAACCTTGAACCTGAACTTAAAGGGGGAGGGGAGGGAACATCGACTCAGACCATGAGAGGCCTGCGTCGGGCATTTTCGTGCCTTACAAGGTACAGATTGGAAGTCTGTGTGGGGCACCACTCCTCACACAGACACTAGAGCAATGTGTGGTTAAGTGCCTTGCTCAAGGACATAAACACGCTGCCACAGCTGAGGCTCGAACTAGCGACCTTCAGATCACTAGACGAACGCCTTAACCACTTGGCCACATGCCCAACACAAACTTAAAGAAACTCTTGAAATTTGTTTCCTGGCTCAATCTTTTTTCTTCTTACAGAAATGGTTCTTATCGCATCACTATCGTTCACAGCGTGGAGCAGTTGTTGTATAGTCCTGACTGCCAAATTTCCAGTTTCTCAACAATCGCAGTTTCAGCAGCTGTGATGTAGTTCCTGAGATGTTCTGAAAAAGAGTGTGAAGAATGCTGTAGCTAGATAAGTTTGTTATTGCTCCCGGAACACAGGATGAAACAGGTTCCCGTAGATTCACAGAGTCACAAAACACTACAGCCAGACATCCCACCCTGCAAAAACTCATTTCAGGGAGGTAGCACCATCAATTTGCGGGAGACTCCCGGAACTTCCGGGAGAGGTGGGATGTCTGCAATAGGGTAGCTCCTTAGCAGCTGGCCAGCTAGTTTAAATAATGTTAGCTATGCTGATGATCGAATGACACCTGTTAAACTCACCTCAACATGTCTTTTACAGTCTTAACCCACCATGGGCAATAGAAAAGTCACTGTTGCAAACAGTGCGGCGAGCAACACTGTCATTATTTTTGACCCCTATTAGGCAGGGGTACACTTTAGTGTAGTCTGGGGTGATGTACGTTTTATATTTTCTTTTTTTGGAACACTCTCCCATGGCGTGCTCTCGTTCGCTCGTTCTCTCTCTCATGGTTACTCTCGCACTCTCTCATGCGCTCTCTCTCTCGTGCTTTTTCTTTTGCTTTCTCTCTCGCGCTCTCTCGCTCGCTCTCAAAAAATTGATTTCCGGGATATTGTATATAATTTGTGGACATCAGGGAGCCACTATTAATTTGTGGGAGACTCCTGGAACTTCCGGAAGAGGTGGGATGTCTGCTACAGTACAGAAACTGGTCCTTCTGCCCATCTAGTCTGTGCTGAACTATTAATCTGCCTAATCCCATCAACTGCACCTGAAACATACCCTCCAAACAACACAGAATAGGGTCTTTTACAATTAACCTGCCAACCGGTACGTTTTTGGACTGTGGGAGGAAACCAGAGCACCCGGAGGAAACCCACGCAGTCACGGGGAGAACATACAAACTCTTTACAGTCAGCGGTGGGAATTGACCCCGGGTCACTCGTACTATAAAGCGTTGTGCTGACCACTAAGCCACCGAGACACCTCTCACCTTGAATGTATGACGCCAAGGGTAAGACAAACTGTCTACTTTATACACAGCTCTCATAATTTTCTTAGATATGGAGCTCAGAATTGCTCACAACAATCCACATGTGGTCTGACTAATCCCTTATAAAGTCATTCTCTCATGGTCCATACCCCTCTCCTGTCAGAGTTTTTCTTCTCCAGCCCTTTATTTCTTCCACCTATCAGCTCCCAGCTTCTCACCACCCACCCAACTCCCCCCTCACCTGGTCTCACCTATCACCTGCCGGTTTGTACTCTGACCCCACCACCCCTACCACCCAACTCCCCCCTCACCTGGTCTCACCTATCAGCTGCCGGTCTGTACTCTGACCCCACCACCCCTACCACCCAACTCCCCCCTCACCTGGTCTCACCTATCACCTGCCGGTCTGTACTCTGACCCCACCACCCCTACCACCCAACTCCCCCCTCACCTGGTCTCACCTATCACCTGCCGGTCTGTACTCTGACCCCACCACCCCTACCACCCAACTCCCCCCTCACCTGGTCTCACCTATCAGCTGCCGGTCTGTACTCTGACCCCACCACCCCTACCACCCAACTCCCCCCTCACCTGGTCTCACCTATCACCTGCCGGTCTGTACTCTGACCCCACCACCCCTACCACCCAACTCCCCCCTCACCTGGTCTCACCTATCACCTGCCGGTCTGTACTCTGACCCCATCACCCCTACCACCCAACTCCCCCCTCACCTGGTCTCACCTATCACCTGCCGGTCTGTACTCTGACCCCATCACCCCTACCACCCAACTCCCCCCTCACCTGGTCTCACCTATCAGCTGCCGGTCTGTACTCTGACCCCACCACCCCTACCACCCAACTCCCCCCTCACCTGGTCTCACCTATCACCTGCCGGTCTGTACTCTGACCCCATCACCCCTACCACCCAACTCCCCCCTCACCTGGTCTCACCTATCACCTGCCGGTCTGTACTCTGACCCCACCACCCCTACCACCCAACTCCCCCCTCACCTGGTCTCACCTATCAGCTGCCGGTCTGTACTCTGACCCCACCACCCCTACCACCCAACTCCCCCCTCACCTGGTCTCACCTATCACCTGCCGGTCTGTACTCTGACCCCACCACCCCTACCACCCAACTCCCCCCTCACCTGGTCTCACCTATCAGCTGCCGGTTTGTACTCCACTTCCCCTCCTCCTCACCCTCTCCCTTTCTTTCCCTTATTTATGCTTCTCCTTTACTTCCTTCCATCAGTTTCATATTTTCCCACATTATATTCCATCTGGAGCTCCTTCAGGTTGTTAAAGCTGGGGGTGATAATGGGGATATGCTCTCACTACCTATTAAATGCTCCCGATGGCGTGCGTCTCAAATAGCCTCTGACAACCAAATCCAGCTCCCGGCCTGCACGTGTGGTTTAGCTACTAAGCCCGGCAGAACCGTTCCTACTGACAGGAGAAGGGGCAAAGTTGGGATACTGGCGCCTTAAAACCAGTCGCTTCAGGCAGATGGGGCTCATCAGCTGTGGTTGGCAGCTCATCTAGGAGAAGGAAAACTCGGATCTCAAACCTGTGCCGTCGTGTGGCAATACCCACTCATGGGGAAGGCTTTGGGAGTAAACCTCGAGGGAAATATCTGGAGCTGGAGTCCATAATGTATTCCTCTGTTGAGTTCAACGCTGACTGGCAACTCCTGCGACACCGCTGGTGCCAAACTGTATTGGTCTCTGCTCTTCCTTTGGGTTCATCAACGGGGTGGCAAGGGGGAGCCTGTCACGTGTGTAACAGCTTACTCCCCAAATCGTACTGCCCAGGCTTGTGTACTGGCCTGCGTTACACGTAGGCAGCTGGCACACCCACTGTTGACACTTACAGTGGAGCACAACAAGATATACTCAGTATATAACTTAAACAAATAGTGCAAACAGAATCAGAATCCGTTTAATATCATCGGCATATGTTGTGAAATTTGCTGTGTTGTGGCAGCAGTACAATTTAATAATAAAAACTATAAATTAGAATAAGAAATATTGTATTATACTGTAGTCTTGTAATAGAAATACAAAATTTATATTATTAAATGAAATATGTAGTGCAAAAACAGAAGGAAAAACAGTGAGGTAGTGTTTATGGGTTCAATGTTCACTCAGAAATCTGATGGAAGAAGCTGTTCCTGAAATGTTGCGCGTGTGTCTTCATTAATGTGTTGGGCCCAGGATTGATCATCGGAGATGTTGACACCCGGGAACCTGAAACTGCTCACCCTTTCCACTGCCGACCCCTCGGTGAGGACTGGGGTGTGTTCCCTCGGCTCCCCTTCCTGAAGAGCACAGTCAATTCCTCATTGAGTGTGAGGTTGTTCTTGCAACCAGCTGATCCATCTCGCTCCTGTATGCCTTCTCATCACCATCTGAAGTTCTGCCAACAATAGTCATCCTGTCGTTGGCAAAGTTAGAGATGCTGTTTGAGCTGTGCCTAGCCACACAGTCATAGAAACATAGAAACATAGAAAATAGGTGCAGGAGTAGGCCATTCGGCCCTTCGAGCCTGCACCGCCATTTATTATGATCATGGCTGATCATCCAACTCAGAACCCCGCCCCAGCCTTCCCTCCATACCCCCTGATCCCCGCAGCCACAAGGGCCATATCTAACTCCCTCTTAAACATAGCTAATGAACTGGCTTCAACAGTTTCCTGTGGCAGAGAATTCCACAGATTCACCACTCTCTGTGTGAAGAAGTTTTTCCTAATCTCGGTCCTAAAAGGCTTCCTCTCTATCCTCAAACTGTGACCCCTCGTTCTGGACTTCCCCAACATCGGGAACAATCTTCCTGCATCTAGCCTGTCCAATCCCTTTAGGATCTTATACGTTTCAATCAGATCCCCCCTCAATCTTCTAAATTCCAACGAGTATAAGCCTAGTTCATCCAGTCTTTCATCATATGAAAGTCCTGCCATCCCAGGAATCAATCTGGTGAACCTTCTTTGTACTCCCTCTATGGCAAGGATGTCTTTCCTCAGATTAGGGGACCAAAACTGCACACAATACTCCAGGTATGGTCTCACCAAGGCCTTGTACAACTGCAGTAGTACCTCCCTGCTCCTGTACTCAAATCCTCTTGCTATAAATGCCAGCATACGATTCGTCTTTTTCACCGCCTGCTGTACCTGCATGCCCACTTTCAATGACTGGTGTATAATGACACCCAGGTCTCGTTGCACCTCCCCTTTTCCTAATCGGCCACCATTCAGATAATAATCTGTTTTCCTATTTTTGCCACCAAAGTGGATAACTTCACATTTATCCACATTAAATTGCATCTGCCATGAGTTTGCCCACTCACCCAACCTATCCAAGTCACCCTGCATCCTCTTAGCATCCTCCTCACTGCTAACACTGCCGCCCAGCTTCGTGTCATCCGCAAACTTGGAGATGCTGCATTTAATTCCCTCATCCAAGTCATTAATATATTTTGTAAACAACTGGGGTCCCAGCACTGAGCCTTGCGGTACCCCACTAGTCACCGCCTGCCATTCTGAAAAGGTCCCGTTTATTCCCACTCTTTGCTTCCTGTCTGCTAACCAATTCTCCACCCACACCAATACCTTACCCCCAATACCGTGTGCTTTAAGTTTGCACACTAATCTCCTGTGTGGGACCTTGTCAAAAGCCTTTTGAAAATCCAAATATACCACATCCACTGGTTCTCCCCTATCCACTCTACTAGTTACATCCTCAAAAAATTCTATGAGATTCGTCGGACATGATTTTCCTTTCACAAATCCATGCTGACTTTGTCCGATCATTTCACCGCTTTCCAAATGTGCTGTTATCACATCCTTGATAACTGACTCTAGCAGTTTCCCCACCACCGACGTTAGGCTAACCGGTCTATAATTCCCCGGTTTCTCTCTCCCTCCTTTTTTAAAAAGTGGGGTTACATTAGCCACCCTCCAATCCTCAGGAACTAGTCCAGAATCTAACGAGTTTTGAAAAATTATCACTAATGCATCCACTATTTCTTGGGCTACTTCCTTAAGCACTCTGGGATGCAGACCATCTGGCCCTGGGGATTTGGAGTGTAGAGAGAGTAGAGCAGTGGCAAAAATACTGGGGCAGTGTTGTTCGTGGGTTGGTTCATTGTCCATTCGGAAATCTGATGGCGGAGGGGAAGAAGCTGTTTCAAGTCTGTTGAATGAACCCCAAACACAAGGAAGCCTGCAGACGCTGGAAAGCCAGAGCAATGCACACAAAATGCCGGAGGAACTCAGCAGGCCAGGCAGCATCCATGGAAATTAATAAAGACAAGAGGTTCTGCAGCTGCTGGAAATCCAGAGTAACAGACACCAGAACACCGGAGGCTCAGTAGTTCAAGCAGCATCTATGGAAATGATGGTTCAGGACTGAGACCCTTCTTCGGGACTGAGAAGGAAGTGGGAAGATGCTAGAATGAGAAGGTGGGTGGAGGGGAAGGAGGCTAGCTGGAAGGTGAAAGGTGATAGGTGAAGCCAGGTGGGTGGGAAGGGTCAAGGGCCAGAATCTGATAGGAGAGGAGAGTGGACTATAGGAGAAAGGGAAGGAGGAGGGGACCCAGGGGGAAGTAACAAGCAGATGAGGAGAAGTAAGAAGCCTAAGCTGGGAATAAAGGAAGGGTTTGGTGGTTCTTGTGTGGGGGGGGGGTGGTGTTTGTTTACTAGAACATTAAGATGGACTCGTGACACCATGATCTACCAGTCTGTTCACACTGCCCTTTTCCTGACACTTTAATCTGCATATTACAATTGCCTTTCCCTTGTACTACCACAACGCTATGTTGTAGTGAAGTGATCTGTATGTATAGAAAGCAAAACAGAGTCACTATACCACAGTACGTATGGCAATAGTAAACTGATTTACCAATTCATCTTTTAATTTCACTTCTATCCCTTCTCAAATGCTGCAGTGATAGAATATACCAGCAGGTGGCATTGCTGAGGCGAATTTGTTGCCATCTGCTCTGCAGCACCACCTGCAGGACATTCCCATTCCTGCAGCTGCCCAGGAATTGAACTGAATTGACTTTATTTCTTTCATCCTTCATATACATAGGGAGTAAAAATCTTCATGTTACATCTCCAAATGTGCAATGCGCAATTTGTAGTAATTTATAATAAATAGTATGTACCACAGGATAGTCAATATAACATAGAAATACAGTTGTGTTAGCATGAATTAATCAGTCTGACGGCCTGGTGGAAAAAGCTGTCCCGGACCCTGTTGGTCCTGGTTTTTATGCTGTGGTATCATTTCCCAGACGGTAGCAGCTGGAACAGTTTGTGGTTGGGGTGACTCGGGTCCCCAGCTATGTTCCCTATAAGCTGTGTGCGTGTGCGCGCACACATTTTTCAACTAGCACTCAAAGGAAACTAATGTGCACACAAAAGGTTAGTTACCTAAAATAAGGTAGTAATTAATAATTATACTTATTGAAAATAATCTTTTAGTTAAATGTTTCTGTTAACTAGTTAGTCAAATACCACAATGCACGTCACTAATTTACGTCACCTCACCTTTCCTGTTTCGGTTTGTACAGCTGCATCACGGCGGCAGCCATCTTTGGCGGACAGTGTTCATATCGTAAAGTTTACAAAGATCTGTTTCAAATCCTGTAGATAGCTTACTAAGTTTTTTATTGAAAAAGATCAGTCAAATGACTCTGTGGCTAAATACTGCCACAAGAAATTGATAAACATCACATACAAAGTAGCTTTACAGGTTTTAAGTGATGTCTTTGATGAACTGGCTGCATTGTGCAAGATTCTGCAAAACAGTGGCCTGACACCGATTGATTCACTTCATTTTGCACGAGGCAAAATTAACAAGATAAAAAAGCAGCATCTGGGAGACAATGTTTCGTGGAGTGACAAAGTTAAAGTTTTGCTAAGCCAACAACGTGAAGGAAACGTCACAGTAGATACAAGTTCACTGTTGACTTTTATAAATAGTCTTTGTGTTCATTTAGAAAAAAGGTTTCCTGAAGATGAGATACAAGAATAGTCAGCTTGTGATTTCTCCGCAATTGCAGATTGTGACTTCACATTTGACAATGAACAAGTTAATGCCTTATGTCTAAAATATCATGATTTTCTAGCTGAAAATACTGTAATAGCTAGACAGTTTGATGATCTCAAATTTTCCGTGCAAGAAGAAATTAAATCCAAATTGATTTCAAACTTTGCTCAAATGGTGGCATTTGTACTTCAAACTGAACAGCTTTGCAACCTTGCACAGTTGATGGACACTGGGGGAACCTTTCTTGCATCTAGTGCGGACTGTGAGCGAGGTTTTAGCCTAATGAATCAACTCAAAAACAAGCTGAGAAACCGTTTAGGTGAATGTCATTTGGATGTGTTAATGAGAATCAAAAGCTATCAATTGGATGGAAGTTCTATTAGTCTAGATAGGGAATGCAAAGAATGGGTAAATGCCAAAGACAGGAGAACGAAAAAATAACTGAGGGACTTAAATATGTATGTTATTTTGATGTTATTCTGTGAAGTTATATGTCAAATATTTTGTAAACCTACATAAATTGTGTCATGTGTGCATTCAGTGCGCACATACTTCTGTCACTGGAAAAAAATTTGCACAACATAAGATTTTTGCGCACACTGACTACGAAACATTAGAGGGAACATTGGTCCCCAGTGATCCTTTGGGCCCTTGTTACACACCTGTCCTTGTAGATGTCCTGAATCATGGGAAGTTCACACCTACAGATGCGCGGGGCTGTCCGCACCACTCTCTGCAGAGTCCTGTGATTGAGGGAAGTACAGTTCTCATACCAGGCAGTGCTGCAGCCAGTCAGGATGCCCTCAATTGTGCCCCTGTAGAGAGTTCTTAGGATTTGGGGGCCCACACCAAACTTCTTCAACCGTCTGAGGTGAAAGAGGTGCTGTTGTGTCCTTTTCACCACATGGCCAGTACGCACAGACCATGTGAGATCCTCAGTGATGTGTATGCCAAGGAACTTAAAGCTGTTCACCCTCTCAACCCCAGATCCATTGATGTCAATAGGAATTAGCTTGTCTCCATTCCTCCTTGAATCCACAACCAGTTCCTTTATTTTTGTGACATTGAGGGAGAGGTTCTTTTCTTGACACCACTGTGTTAGGGTGATGACTTCCTCTCTGTAGGCTGTTTCGTTATTATTTGTCAGCAAAATTAATTAGCTGATGGGAGTTGTGGGTGGTGAGGCAGTCATAGGTATACAGAAAGAAAAGGAGGGGGCTTAGGACACAGCCCTGAGGGGCACCTGTGTTGAGGGGCAGAGGGGCAGAGGTGAGGGAGCCCACTCTTGCCACCTGCTGGTGACCTGACAGGAAGTCCAATACCATTCAGCAAGGGGGCCGTGGACCCAGGTTGGAAATCCCTACTCCAGAATATTGTTTGTTGCTCCAGGTTCCACCATCGGCAGTCACACGCGTTCTCCAAGTGCCATGGACCCAGGATAACTTGGCAACAGACAGATGCTGTTCATCGACTATAGCTCAGGATTTAATACCATCAATCCTGCAATCTTGATTGAGAAGTTGCCTAACCTGGGCCTCTGTATCTCCCTCTGCAATTGGATCCTTGACTCCCTAATCAGAAGACCACAGTCTGTGCGGATTGGTGATAGCATCTCCTCCTCACTGACGATTAATACTGGCACACCTCAGAGGTGTGTGCTTAGCCCACTGCTCTACTCTCTATATATGCATGACTGTGTGGCTAGGCATAGCTCAAATACCATCTATAAATTTGCTGATGATACATCCATTATTGGTAGAATCTCAGATGGAGACGAGAGGGTGTACAGGAGTGAGATATGCCAACTAGTGGAGTGGTGTCACAGCAACAACCTGGCACTCAACGTCAGTAAGACGAAAGAGCTGATTGTGGACTTCAGGAAGGGTAAGATGAAGGAACACATTCCAATCCTCATAGAGTGATCAGAAGTGGAGAGAGTGAGCAGCTTCAAGTTCCTGGGTGTCAAGATCTCTGAGGATCTAACCTGGTCCCAACATATTGATGCAGTTATAAAGAAGGCAAGACAGAGGCTATACTTGATTAGGAGTTTGAAGAGATTTGGCATGTCAACAAATACACTCGAAAACTTCTATAGATGTACTGTGGAGAGCATTCTGACAGGCTGCATCACTGTCATCTTCTCCCTGGGCATAGGCCTCTGATGGCAGCTCACCAGAATCCTCTGTCCTGCGCCAGTCTTTATCCCCCAGGCAGAGCCCATTGTCAAAGCTCCTTCCCCCTCCTGGAGATAAGGTCGTTGGAGCTTCTGTTAGTGTTTCTGTAGCCCTGGGTTTTCACAGGATGGGGCTGCTAGCCCCCTGTCCAACCTTCTCCTTTCCCAGCCAGGGCTTGGACCATCTATGGTGGAGTTCTGCTGCTTGTACCGACTACAAAGTTCTCAGCAGATACTTGCCCAGGCGACATGGATGGGAAGGGTATGGAGGGCTTTGGAGCGGGTGCATGTCAATGGGACTAAGCAGTTGCAAAGGTTTGGCACAGACTGGATGGACCGAAGGGCCTATTTGTGCTCTATGATTCCATGATTGGGTGCCACAGTAACGTAGAGGTTAGCGCAACACTATTATAGCTTGGGGCTTCAGAGTACAGAGTTCATTTCCAGCATCTTCTGTAAGAAGTTTGTACATTTATCACTGTCCATCCGAAGAGTTGTTTCATTTATTACAAACCTATCAGGCTGTGTGGAATTGAACAACAAATGTAGTCAGAAATATCTGAAACGTTAAGTTTACTTGACTCAGTGCTGAGATGTTTGGGAGTGTTTCAGTGCCCAGTTGCTTCCAAGGCAGCAGAGAATTCAGGGGTATCCTGACAACTGGAGACTTTGTTGGTGGGGAGATTCACTGGGAAAGTCGAGAGGCAGGAAGCATCCATTTCCCATCACCCGCCAGCCAGGACGTGCCCTCTTCTCATTGCTACCGTCGGGAAGGAGGTACAGGAGTCTGAAGGCACACACTCAGGAATGGCTTCTTCCCCTCCACTATCAGATTTCTGAATGGACATTGAACCCGTGATCGCTACCTCACCATTTTGTTTTGAACGACATATGCAGTGGTCTGAATCTGATTCCGAAACTGAACAGGCAGCTGGGATTCTGGAGCCAACTCTGGGACGCCTGCTGGGGTTCGGGAGAGGGGGAGATAAAGGTAAAGCTGAGTAGAGAAGGGAAAGGAATGAGAGGAGGAGAGAGTGAAAGAGGGAGACGGAGAGAGAGAGTGCGCGCAAGGGAGAGAGAAAAGAAAGCGAGGGGGAGGGAGGGGGAGAGGGGGAGGGAGGGAGAGAGAGAGAGAGAGAGAGAGAGAGTGCTAAGTAGGTAGATAGAAAGCAAGTGAAATATGTGAAAGTAACTGGCAGCCACAGTTAGCTCTGTTTCTCTCTCTCCACAGATACTGCCTGACATGCTGAGTGTTTATCTTGAAATTTCAGAATCTGCAGTATTCTAAATTTTCAAGCACAATGTAAAGTCATAGAGACATAGAGTCAAAGATCACTACAGCATGTCCCATCTAGTCTGTGCTGAACCACTAATCTTCCTAGTCCCATCGACCTGCGCCCAGACCATAGCCCTTCATCCCCCTCCCATCAACATACCTCTCCAAATTTCTCTTAAATATTGAAATCGGCCCTGCATCCACCATCTGCACTGGCAGCTTGTCCTACACTCTCACCACCCTCTGAGTGAAGAAATTCCCCCTCATGTTCCCCTTAAACATTCCACCTTTCCACCCTGCTTAGTACTTATTATTTCGGTAATATTGGAGTAATATTGCAGATATGTTGTTTGATTAAGCGATCTTTATTGCTTAAATAGTTCATTACGGGTTATATGTAAAAGCACGTAAATGGCATTCGTCATTACATCACCACATCATACATCATCTTAAGTTAAAAAATAAATTGTTTCATTCTCCAGGGCACCCGTCTTTTTCTTGCAATTAGATTTACGTATTGGAGTTACACACTCTTAACCCGTGACTTTTAGTTCTGGTCTCAGCCAGCCTCAGTGGAAAAAGCCTGCTTGCATTTACCCTATCTATACCTCTCATCATTTTGTATACCCTGTAGACAGGTGACCAAAACTGCACACAAAACTCCAAATTAGGCCTCCCTGACATCTTATACAATTTCAACGTTGGTGGATCTGTTGGAGAGAATTAGAGGATTTTCTTTTCAAAGCACAGCAAACGTTGGGGGATTAGGAGAGACCCAGGCACTTAAAAGGTAGGAGAACTCTACAGGGTGGGACTAGTCAGGATGGCATAAAATCAATGGGCTGAATGGCCTCCCTGGATTATAGATGCCAGTAACCCACTGATTAACCATCTGCAGCTCCACTGGCTTCATTGTAGGGAGGTGGGTTCATTAGGTGCAGGATCCTACAGGAGATCACCCTCCCCTTCTGACACCCTCTGGTGGCGCCCCAACTTAATGAGTTTTCAAACACCAGTGGATTCTTCCTCCTTGCTGAAGTGAGATTCTGTCCTTGGTAGACACACAGAAGCAGATCCTTGGTAGTGTATGTGGTTAAATGTGGGACTCCCAAACACCAGTGGACAGAGGGAGCAGAAAGTTTGCCTCCTCGACCCCAGGGCAGAAATTTCCCAGCTCCTGAATGGTCCTGAGGTCAAGATGGCACCCGTGAACTATGGCAATGTTCACTACGCTACAAACAATACTTTTAAATATACCTCTTTTGAATTACTCTCACTTCAATCTGTGGCATGTAGTTTCCCTCTAAGCAATGTATTTTTAAATCTACTTAATTACGGATTTCACAATCAATGGACCCTTTAAGCGGATGCAGGTTCATCGCCATGGCTGGAAGCAGGCAGGGGGGAATGGTGGCGAACGACTTCATGCCAGGCTGAAATGCAGAGGAATGAAGCCCCCTCACCCAGCATCTTGTTAGGAAATGTGCAGTTGCTGGAGAATGAAACTGAGGACCTGAGGGTGAGATTGCTGTATGAGAGGGATATGAGAGATTGTTGTATTCTATGTCAGAGTGAGACATGGCTTTCTGCCGGCACGCTAGTGATCAGAATAGAAGGCTTCTCAGTTTACAGAAAGATCCAAACTGCTAATTCGGAAAAGGCAAAAGAAGAACAAATCTCAGGGTTGTGTATGGTAACATGTATGTACTTTGATAATAAATTTACTTTGAACTTTGAAATCCTGGAAAGGAAGGAAGGGTGGAGGGTGAGGGGAAGAAATGGCTCGAGCCTTAAGATATAAATTTTGATGAGGAAGGCTATCACACGCAGAACAGACAGTTTATGTTTTCAATCCGGTAACCAGACTCGAAACCCAGTGGGTGGATCATAGGAGGAGCTCCCAGGGGTTCCTTGTCACAGTCCCCTGGATCTCACCGAAGGAATCGAATGCTCATCTTGTGCTCCACGTTAACATTCTCAAGGCTCTGTGAGGCAGAAACAGAGAGACGTCATGGCGTTTGCTCAGAACGAAACTGAAGTCAAGCCAAATGTATTATCATCTGCACAAGTACGGTGAAGTTCATGTATCAGACCATGAAGCACCAAGTCAGGATCAGGTCAGAACAGATTCATTTATTCATCTCGTATACCTGGGTGGCCGGGTGGAGATACGACTCTACCAAAGGAGGTGTAAGGCACTTCTTCCCTCCGCTAGCCTGCAGGTCACCCTTGGGCAAGATGTAGCACCTCCTGGGCAATCCACCCTCCCACCCCAGTGCTTCCCCCCACCCCCCCCCCAGATCAGGGTCACATGAAGCCATGGGAGCAGGTGGTGGATGGTCGTATGAGCAGCCGGTGCAGATCACAAGTCCTGGTTGTTCATCCCAGTTTGGCAAAAGAATAAATCAAGGAAGGTAGTGCACCCGTGGCTGACAAGAGAAATTAGGGATAGTATCAATTCCAAAGAAGAAGCATACAAATTAGCCAGAGAAAGTGGCTCACCTGAGGACTGGGAGAAATTCAGAGTTCAGCAGAGGAGGACAAAGGGCTTAATTAGGAAGGGGAAAAAGATTATGAGAGAAAACTGGCAGGGAACATAAAAACTGACTGTAAAAGCTTTTATAGATATGTGAAAAGAAAAAGATTGGTTCAGACAAATGTAGGTCCCCTGCAGACAGAAACACGTGAATTGATTATGGGGAGCAAGGACATGGCAGACCAATTGAATAACTACTTTGATTCTGTTTTCACTAAGGAGGACATAAATAATCTTCCGGAAATAGTAGGGGACAGAGGGTCCAGTGAGATGGAGGAACTGAGGGAAATACATGTTAGTAGGGAAGTGGTGTTAGGTAAATTGAAGGGATTGAAGGCAGATAAATCCCCAGGGCCAGATGGTCTGCATCCTAGAGTGCTTAAGGAAGTAGCCCAAGAAATAGTGGATGCATTAGTGATAATTTTTCAAAACTCTTTAGATTCTGGACTAGTTCCTGAGGATTGGAGGGTGGCTAATGTAACCCCACTTTTTAAAAAAGGAGGGAGAGAGAAACCAGGGAATTATAGACCGGTTAGCCTAACATCGGTGGTGGGGAAACTGCTGGAGTCAGTTATCAAAGATGTGATAACAGCACATTTGGAAAGCGGTGAAATCATCGGACAAAGTCAGCATGGATTTGTGAAAGGAAAATCATGTCTGACGAATCTCATAGAATTTTTTGAGGATGTAACTAGTAGAGTGGATAGGGGAGAACCAGTGGGGATGTGGTATATTTGGATTTTCAAAAGGCTTTTTGACAAGGTCCCACACAGGAGATTAGTGTGCAAACTTAAAGCACACAGTATTGGGGGTAAGTTATTGATGTGGATGGAGAATTGGTTAGCAGACAGGAAGCAAAGAGTGGGAATAAACGGGACCTTTTCAGAATGGCAGGCAGTGACTAGTGGGGTACCGCAAGGCTCAGTGCTGGGACCCCAGTTGTTTACAATATATATTAATGACTTGAATGAGGGAAATAAATGCAGCATCTCCAAGTTTGCGGATGACATGAAGCTGGGCGGCAGTGTTAGCTCTGAGGAGAATGTTAAGAGGATGCAGGGTGACTTGGATAGGTTAGGTGAGTGGGCAAATTCATGGCAGATGCAATTTAATGTGGATAAATGTGAAGTTATCCACTTTGGTGGCAAAAACAGGAAAACAGATTATTATCTGAATGCTGGCCCATTTGGAAAAGGGGAGGTGCAACGAGACCTGGGTGTCATTATACACCAGTCATTGAAAGTGGGCATGCAGGTACAGCAGGCGGTGAAAAAGACGAATGGTATGCTGGCATTTATAGCGAGAGGATTTGAGTACAGGAGCAGGGAGGTACTACTGCAGTTGTACAAGGCCTTGGTGAGACCACACCTGGAGTATTGTGTGCAGTTTTGGTCCCCTAATCTGAGGAAAGACATTCTTGCCATAGAGGGAGTACAAAGAAGGTTCACCAGATTGATTCCTGGGATGGCAGGACTTTCATATGATGAAAGACTGGATGAACTAGGCTTATACTCGTTGGAATTTAGAAGATTGAGGGGGGATCTGATTGAAACGTATAAAATCCTAAAGGGATTGGACAGGCTAGATGCAGGAAGATTGTTCCCGATGTTGGGGAAGTCCAGAACGAGGGGTCACAGTTTGAGGATAAAGGGGAAGCCTTTTAGGACCGAGATTAGGAAAAACTTCTTCACACAGAGAGTGATGAATCTGTGGAATTCTCTGCCACAGGGAACAGTAGAGGCCAGTTCATTGGCTATATTTAAAAGGGAGTTAGATATGGCCCTTGTGGCTAAAGGGATCAGGGGGTATGGAGGGAAGGCTGGTACAGGTTCTGAGTTGGATGATCAGCCATGATCATACTGAATGGCAGTGCAGGCTCGATGGGCTGAATGGCCTACTCCTGCACCTATTTTCTATGTTTTTATGGTTATGTGACCACTGACACCAGGCAGACAATCTCTGAAGAGCATTGATAATGGCTGGGGTCACCCGTCTTGTAAAGACACTGTCCAGAAGATGGCAATGGCAAACCACTGGCTCAGGGTGGAGGAGATCTGCTCAGGGGTAAAGTTAGGAACGGCACAGTAGAGTATGTGGTGATTCATGTTACACTTTACTGTGCCGGAGATCAGAGCTGAATGTGTGCTGTTTTCTGCCAGGAGTTTATACCTTCTCCCAGTGACTACGTGGGTTTCCTCTCACGCTTCAAAGACGTATAGATTAGGGTCAGTAAGCTGTGGCCACACTATTTGGCACCAGAGAATGGTGACACTTGTGGGTTCTCCCCAGCACATCCTCGAACTGTGTTGGTTATTAATGCGAACAACATATTTCACTGTATGTTTTGATGTACAGGCGACAAATCTAATCTTTAAAAAACTTCATCTTTAGAACCCAGCTCCCTCCCGACCCAGGTCCAGCCAATCCCGAACCTCACCTGGCCTGGCCTTGGCCTATCCTGGACATGCTCAGCCTTGGCGAATCCTGAACCAGCCTGGCCCAGACCTAGCCAATCCTGACACACCAGGCTTTGCTGATGCCAATCCTGAACCAGCCCAACTTCGGCCAATCCAAATGCAGCCTGGCCTTAGCCAGTTCAAATCTATTGAGTCCTGTTGGTTACCGGGGCCCAACGTGAGCCATTTTTCTTCATCACTATAGTGATCTCTCTTCCAGGCCGCGCACTGAGCTCCTGCAGACTAGTGGAACTGCCAGAAGGGTGGAAGGGTGTCATAGGGAAGTCCGAATCCAGTGGGATTTGCTGGAACATGATTAGCAGATGGATTCGAACCATCTCTCACCTCAGTCGCCACTGACACCTGCAGGTAGAGCTCCTCCCTCCCACCCACGCCGTGCCGATGGAAAGACCCACCCAGATCCCGACTGTGGGCCTGACCTCACACTGAGACCGAGAGAGAGTAGTGAGGGTGGGCGTACCTTCCTGAACTCCTCGAAAGAGATGGCACCGTCACCGTCTAGATCAGCCTCCTGGATGGTGCGGTCAATGATACTGTCCAGTTGGTCCTCCGTGACCTCTGCCTCCATCATCATGAACAGCACCTGAGGGGGAAGGACAGACACTTGGTTTTCATCTTGGCCCAGGAACCCCATTCTGGTTTAGATTCAGTTTTATTTATCAGGTGTACATCGAAACATACAGAGAAATGCGTCGTGTGTGTTAACAACCAACACAACCTCAGGACGTGCTGGGGGCGGCCCGCAAGTATTGCCACACATTCCACTGCCAAAGTCGCATGTTCACAATGTCAACAGAGCAACATGACCAACGACAATCTCTTTCTCTCTCTCTCTTTCTGTCCCACACACACTGAAATCTTTACAGACATTGTTGGAATAGACATGTTTTGTTAAGATACCATGCTCTGGGTGTTTTCTGTAGTGTTGGAGGTCACATTTTCTCAATCCCATGTTTAAACATAGAAACATTAAAAAAATCTACAGTACAATACACAGACATCCCACCCTGCAAAAACTGATTTCAGAGAGCTAGCACCATCAATTTGCGGGAGACTTCTGGGAGAGGTGGGATGTCTGCAATAGAGTAGCTCCTTAGCAGCTAGCCGACTAGTTTAAATAACGTTAGCTATGCTGATGATCGAATGACACCTGTTAAACTCACCTCAACATGTCTTTTACAGTCTTAACCCACCATGGGCAATAGAAAAGTCACTGTTGCAAACAGTGCGGCGAGCAACACTGCCATTATTTTTGACCCCTATTAGGCAGGGGTACACTTTAGTGTAGTCTGGGGTGACGTACGTTTTATATTTTCTTTTTTTTCTGGAACACTCTGCCATGGCGTGCTCTCGCTCTCTCTCTCTCGTGGTCTCGCTTGCTTGCTCTCGCTCGTTCACTCTCAAAAAAATTGATTTCCGTGATATTGTATATAATTTGCGGGCATCAGGGAGCCACTATTAATATGCGGGAGACTCCCGGATCTTCCAGGAGAGGTGGGATGTCTGCAGTACAGGCCCTCTGGCCCACAAAGCTGTGCCGAACATGTCCCTACCTTCCTTACCTTACTACCTAGGCTTTACCCATAGCCCTCTATATTTCTGAGCTCCATGTAGCCATCCAGGAGTCTCTTCAAAGACCCTATCATATCTGCCTCCACCACCATCGTCGTCAGCCCATCCACACACTCACCACTCCCTGCGTAACAAACTTACCCCTGACATCTCCTCTGTACCTAGTACCTAGTACCTAGTTTACCTGGTAGAGTTCGTCTCTCGAGATTTTCCCATCCTTGTCCTGGTCATACAGCTCAAAGGCAACTGAAATACGAAAGAGAAAAGCCGTCAATCATCTCGGCTGTGCGCCACTAAACCTTTGATTTAAACCGCTGCACCTCTTTCCCTTCCTTACCTGGATCATCCTTCGATAACCCTCCCGCAGTCCACCAATAGCACCTCCCCCCTGCCTCACCAATGCCCCTTTCTCCGACACTATTCATTCCACTCTCTGTTCCGATGTCGTGTTTTGACCTGAAACATTGCCAACTCATTCCTTCCTCCCTCTCCACTGCAGTTGCTGCTTGATCTACTAAGTCTCTCGAGCAGCTATGGTCTTGGGTGGTGGGGTGGAGATATGTCTCTACCAAAGGGGGTGTAAGGTGCTCCTTCCCTCTGCTAGCCTGCAGGTCACCCTTGGACAAGGTGTAGCACCTGCTTAGCCCCTGATCAGGGTCACGTGAAGCCATGGGGGCAGGTGGTGGACGGTCGTACGAGCAGCCGGTGCAGATCACAACTCCTGGTTATGTGACCACTGTCACTAGGCAATCTCTGACGAGTATCGATAATGGCTGGGGTCACCCGTCTGGTAAAGACACTGTCCAGAAGAAGGCAAAAACAAACCACTTCTGCAGAGAAAAAAAAAATCTGTGGAATTCATTGTTGCTGATTGCAGTGGAAGCCAAGTTATTGGGTATATTTAAAGAGGAGGTTGACAGGTTCTTGATTAGTCAGGATGTCAAAGGTTATGGGGAGAAGGCAGGAGATTAGGATTGAGAGAGATAATAAATCAGCCATGATGGAATGGTGCAGCAGACTCGATGGGCCGAGTGGCGTCATTCTGCTCCTATGGTCCTGTGGTTTGAAGGAAGGACAGTGAAAAAACAGCCCATGATAGTTGAACCTCGTTCTCTCCACTGAGGTTCTGAACTTAATCTGGTGTCCCACCACAGTAGAAGTTCCAGGCTTGTCCCTGATGGTTTGGTGAGATGTGCTACTTGCTATACTCACACTGCAGCTTGTTGTCTCGGCTATTAATTGGTTCGGGGGCCTGAGGATCTGATGACTTGACCTTTCCGATGGGCCGGAAGCACGCCAGGATGCAGACAAATGAACGGAAGTCCAGCGTATCCTTACTGGGAAGATAGAGGAAGGTGAGTTAGGGAAAGCAGCTGAGGGGATGGTGCAACGGCACTTCTCTCTAAAAGTTATTACCAAACCACACAAAGCAAGACCCCATTCACGTGCTTTAGCCCCAAAGTCTATCAGGTCACCCTCTTTGAAAATTATTCCATTGATTTCTGAATGGAATCAATGAACTTCAGTTGAATTTTGTTCGCCATATAGATTTACATGTATTAGGAATTTGCTGTGATGTGTTAGTCAGTGGGACACGCAACCAAAACAACATTCAACACTTATAAAGAGTAAAGAATTATATAAAATAAGGTTAGTGCTTGACACACGTAATTGGAATAAATTGTGCATAAATACAGATGCTGTAACGCAGACAGAAATCAGAGGGTGCGGAGGAGATTCACCAGGAGGTTGCCCTGGGTCGAAGGGCTTTCGTTACAGGGAGAGATTCGATAGGTTGGGACAGTGTTCCCTGGAGCAGCGGAGGATGAGGGGCATTAGAATCGGTTTATGATTGTCACATGTACAGAACTACAGTGGAAAGCTTGTCTTGCATACTGTTCATACAGATCAGATCATTACACAGTGAGGTAGAACAAGGTAAAACAGTAACAGAATGCAGAATAGAGTGTATCAGCTCCTGAAAAAGTGCAGTGTACGTTAACAATAAGGTACAAGATCATAACGAGGTAGATAGCCAAGAGACTATCTTATCATACAGGAGTCTGGTATCAGTGAGGTTGAATCTGGTGGTACCCACCTACACTAGCTGACCATTTTTTTGTACTATTTTTTTTCATATATGTATTTCTTATTGTCATTTATCATTTTTAATTATGTATTGCAATGTACTGCTGTAGCAAAGCAACACACTTCAACACACATACCAGTGATATTAAACCTGATTCTGATTTGGGACGTGCTTTCAGGCTTTTGTGTCTTCTGCCCAGTGGGAGAGGGGAGAAGGCAGAATGTCTGGGGAGGGTGGGGTCTTTGGTTATTCAGGCTGCTGTACTGAGGCAGTGAGAAGTGTAGGCAGAGTCCATGGAGGGGAGGCTGGATCCTGTGATGTGCTGAGCTGTGTCCACAAATTCCTTAAGGGTCACAAACAAAGGATTTGTCATGATAAGCTGTTCTTCATCAAATAGAATGCTTTCAATGTGGAGAAAAATTGGTAAGAGTTGACAATCGTGCCAAATTTCTTTAGAGAGGCACAGATGGAGTAGATATTAGGCTATAACACAATCAGATATAGGAACAGAATTAAGCCATTCAGCCCATCAAATCTGCTCTGCCATTTCATCATTTCCCTCTCAATCCCAATCTCCTGCCTCCTCCTTGCAACCTTCACATCCTGACTAATCAAGAATCTATCAACCTCTGCTTTAAATATACCCAAAGAACTGGCCTCAACAGTTGCCTGTGGCAAAGAATTCCGCAGATTCAGCACGCTCTGGCTAAAGAAATTCCTCCTCATCTCAGTTTAAAAGGATGCCCCTCTATTCTCAGTCTGTGTCCTCTGATCCTAGACTTACTCACTTGTAATATTAAGCAGCACTTTTTCCCACACTGGGGTGGTTAAAATCCACAGTGATTTCGAATTGGAATTCAGAAGAACAAGGGGTGACCTCAAAGAAATCTATTGAACGGCGAAAGACCTTGATTGAGTGGATGTGGAGGGGATGTTTCCTATGGTGGGAGAGTCTAAGACCAGAGGACACAGACTCAGAATAGGGGGCCCCTTTTTTTTAGAACAGAGCCGAGGAGGAATTTCTTTAGCCAGAGGGAGGTGAATCTGTGGAATTCATTGCCACAGGCAGCTGTGGAGGCCAAGTCTTTGTATATATTTAGGGCAGAAGTTGATAGATTCTTGAACAGTCAGGGCATGAAGGGATACAGGGAGAAGGCAGGAGATTGGGGCTGAGAGGGATAATGGATCAGCCACGATGAAATGGTGGAGCAGACTCAGTGGGTCAAATGGCCTAATTCTGCTCCCGTATCTCATGCTCTTCTGGTCTAATCGGCTTGTCCATACAAGACAGCAGATAGAGGTCCCTGGTGCTGTTCTGACTGGAGCTCTCTGAGTAGTGCTGTTCCACAGGGATCTGAACTGGGACCTCTGCGGTCTGTGATATCAGACTAGGTTGAAAATGTGGTTGGGTGTGTTAGTAAGCCCTCCTGTGCTCTCGGATATGTGATGCCAGGGGTCGGCCACACCGCGCTACTGGGATGAGTTCAGTGTTTTATGAAGCTTTAGAGTAACTTCCCAGATCCTTCACCCATCTGCTCACCTTCTCTTCACCCCCCCTCAACCAGAGTAGGAACGATATCCCCCTTCTCCACAAGCCCCAGCCTCAGCCACTCACCCATCAGGAAAGAAGGCGTTGATGATTCGCTCTCCCAGAGGATTTACCGCGAGCGCTCCGATGCGCTGGAAGTCGGACCGGCTGGAAAGCAGAAACAACCAGGATGTGCATTTGTGTGGCGCCTTATCACGGCCGGCAGGAATCCGCAAAGCACCGGACCCTCTACTCACTTCTCCCAAGTGCAGACCTTTGCTGCGTCCTCGGCCATGGGGGTTGGTTCACGCTCAAAGGTGTCACAGAGCGCAGTGGTCAACTAGTGTTTGGACTTGAAACGTGGCTCAGGGCACAGAAAGATCCTTAATCTATTACAAATAGGGATTTGGAATCTTTATCACAAACAAGAGAAAACCTGCAGATGCTGGAAATCGAAGCAATACACACAAAATGCTGGCGGAATCTTTATTATTGGTCTAACACAAGTAGATATCATTCTGATTTAATGCCTGAACCGTTGATAATTCTGCCAGTGTAGCACTCCCCCAACATCGCCCCCTAGAGTCTCAGGTCGAGTTTCTAGTCTGGAATATAGTTCATGTCTTGGTTTGGCGCCGTGTAACTTGGCATCCCTCCCTCTCCATGGGGAAGGAGGTCCCCCAGCATTGCTTTTTCTCGCACCCTGTGGTACCATCAACTCAGAGCTGTGTCAGAGGGACCCTGGCATCGTCCAGAGCAAGAGATCTGTGAAAGGTGGCACAAAGAAATACAATCTTTAAGCCTTCTTTCACCAGTCATCAGCATCTGGGGTGGAGGGGCCACTGTGCAGGATCGGAAAAACTGCAGAAGTTCGTGAACTCAGCCAGCTCCATCGTGAGCACGGGACACCCCAGCATCCAGGACATCTTCAAAAGGTGACCTCCATTGTCACAGACCCCCATCACCCAAGACGTGCCCTTTTGTCATTGCTACCATCAGGGAGAAGGTACAGGAGCCTGAAGGGACACAATCCCATTTCAGGAATGGCTTCTTCCCCTCGGCAACTGATTTCTGAACTGACAAAGAGCTCATGAACACTACCTCACTATTTTTGCTCTCTTTGTGAACTATTTACTTAATTATACTGTACTACCCTCCTTCCCTTCCCCTCTTCCCCTGCTTTTCTTTTTATTTTGGCATCTTCCAGCTTCCTTTCCAATACTGAGGAAAGGTCTCGGCTCAAGATGTCAATTGTTTATTCATTTCCATAGATGCTGCCTGACCTGCTGAGTTCCTCCAGCATTTTGTCTGTGTTCCTCTGGATTTCTATCTGCAGATCTTCTCATGTTTACATAATAAAATAATAAAGGCAACCATTAGTCTTGCGAGACCATGGATCTGCCCCTGGAAAGTCTTCACTCTCCAGGGCACAGGCCTGGGCAAGGTTGTATGGAAGACCAGCAGTTGCCCATGCTGCAAGTCTCCCCTCTCCACGACACCAATGTTGTCCAAGGGAAGGGTATTAGGACCCACACAACTTGGCACCAGTGTCATCGCAGAGCAATGTGTGATTAAGTGCCTTGCTCAAGGACACAACACGTTGCCTCGGCTGGGGCTAGAACTCACGACCTTCAGGTCGCTAGTCCAATGCCTTAACCACTTGGCCATGTGCCCACAATAATTATTATTGTAATTTATACTGTATTTTGTATATTGCCACAAAACAACAAATTTCAATGTTAATAAACAGGATTCTGATCCTGATTAATCTTCTACATTAATTGGCAGGATATAACCCATAAAAGTATTGTTGGAACGTGCACACGAAATGTTAGAGGAACTCAGCAGGTCAGGCAGCATCTACGGAGAGGAATAACGAGTCGAGACCCTTCCTCTGGACTTGCCTTGCAGTTCATGCATCCGGTGCCAGGATCCTCACCTCCCACCAGAGTTCAGTTCTTCTTGTTGTAACAATGGACTCTGTCCTCCGCGGCCAAAGCTATCTACATCTATCTTGTGTGGAGCACAAAGGTTGCGCATTGAAGATAGGAACGTGATCATAAATCTTTTTATTAAATAACGCAAAGCCGTCAGACCCTCCTGCAACATCTTGGGTGTAGGGTGGAGGGAGCACAGGAGCTCCTCTAGTGGTTAAACCAGTCACTGCAGTGGCAAACAATGTTCAAAGCTCCAAGTAAATTTATTATCAATGTTCAACCCTGAGGTTATCTTTCCTGCAGTTATTAATGGGAAATCAAGAGATACAATAGATTATGTGAAAAACTATAAATAACAAAGACTGACAGACAAGCAATGTGCAGTGGAGGACAAATTGTGCAAGTTATATATAAATAAATAATATAGAGAACTAGGTTCCAAGGTCCAATCTATTGAATTTCTTCTGAGTAAGCTGGGCTGGGAGTGGCTGTAGGGGTAGGACTTTGGAGGAAAAGAGACGACCCAGCTCACAAGCTGGGGAGCCAAGTTTTAGGGAGGGGGTAAATCTGCAGTCTGAGCACCTCACGGGTGTGTGATGGCACGGTCACGCAGTGGTTAATGCTATTGCAGTGACAGTAACCGGGTTCGATTCCTACCACTGTCTATAACGAGCTTGTGTGTTCTCCCCGTGGAATGCCAGGGTTTCCTCCAGGTGCTCTGGTTTCCTCCCACAGTCCAAAGTCCGATGAGAAGTAGATTCATTGGTCACATGGGTGTAATTGGGTGGCGCGGGGTTGTTGAACTGGAAGAGCCTGTTAATGCTCTGTATCCCTAAACAAACACATCACAACACCAACACTTCATATTTTTTCATACAACGATTAGCTTTATTTGTCGCACCTTCACCGAAACTCACAGTGAAATGAGACATTTTGTACCAACAACCGACACAATCTGAGCATTGTGCAGGGGGCGTCCCACAAATGTCGTCACGCTTCCAGCACCAACGTAACATGCCCGAAACTCAGCACCCTAACCATTCATCTTTGGGAACTGGGGGGAAACCGGAGGCTCCTGGAGGAAGTCCATGTGGTCACGGGGAAAACGTACAGACTCCTCACAGACAGTGACGGGAATTGAACACTGATCTGGCAGCTCGCGCTGTAATCGTGTTACGCTAACCGTGCCACCCCAAATGCAAATTGTTCTTGGGCCCACTATTCAGCTACTTATAAACACCAGAAGATTCGACAGATGCTGGTCGATCCAGAGCCACGTATCAGGAGTCCTGATGTAGGGTCTCGGCCCGAAACATCGACTGTTTCTCCATAGATGCTGCTGGGTTTGTTGAGTGCCTCCAGCAGTTTGTATGTATGGCTAAAGCTACTTAGCTGTGGGGGGTGTTCTGTCCCAATTGTTCCGAAACGACCAATGCCTATTGGCCTTACGAGGAAATAAGTTCACGGGTTTGGCAAGTGAGACAGAAGACATTGATTATGAATAAGTGTGTTAATCATTTATTTACAAATAGTAAAACATTTCACCAAACATCTAAGTCCCCCCAAGTTACACAGCTACAAGCCAAAGATTCAACAAACAGACACTTAGCAAAGTACGCACGTGGGGCCTGCTACATCTGCAGCATACGTTCCCAATGGTTCCGGGTGCAACCTCAGTGTGCAGACGAGTGCCCGAAGACAAAGGAGAGGTGCCCGAGACCGCACACCGGTGTTGTGACACAGAGGGAATGGCGGTAAAGAGCTGCGGCATCCTTCGAACAGCCAATCGATGACTGGCGTGGTAGAAGAGGCTTTTGACTGACAAGCAAACTAATGCCCCCCCACATGACTATTGGTCAGCTGACAACCAATCCCAAGCTGACTTTTACTAAATGGACATTCCTCTAATCAACGCCCTGAAGGCCCCTTGGGTAAACCATTTAAGTAGTCATGCTGTCGGATGTATTGAATCGAATTGACTTCATTTCTTACATCCTTCGTATCTGTGAGGAGTAAAAATCTTTACGCTACATCTCCATCTAAATGTGCAATTTATAGTAATTTATAATAAATAGTATGTACAACAGGATAGTCAATATAACATAGAAATACAATTGTATCAGTGTGAATTAATCAGTGTGATGGCCTGGTGGAAGAAGCTGTCCCGGAGTCTGTTGGTCCTGGCTTTAATGCTGTGGTACCGTTTCCCGGATGGTAGGAGCTGGAACAGTTTGTGGTTGGGGTGACTCAGGTCCCCAATGATCCTTCGGGCCCTTTTTACACACCTGTCTTTGTAAATGTCCTGAATAGTGGGAAGTTCACAAGTACAGATGTGCTGGGCTGTCCGCACCACTCTCTGCAGAGTCCTGCGATTGGGTGAGGTACAGTTCCCATACCAGGCAGTGATGCAGCCGGTCAGGACGCTCTCAATTGTGCCCACGTAGAAAGTTCTTAGGACTTGGGGACTCATGTCGAACTTCTTCAACCGTCTGAGGTGAAAGAGGCGCTATTGTGCTTTTCACACCACTCAGCTGGTGTGTACAGACCAAGTGAGGTACTTGGTTTTGTTTATGCCGAGGAACTTAAAACTGTTCACCTTCTCAACACCAGATCCATTGAGTTTTGGTTGCGTGTTTTTACTGAATAAAGAAATATTTTGAGTTTTGGTTTTGTCCTATCTCCTGGCTTCAGGTCTCATCAGTATTAATTGGCAGGAGGAGAAGATGGTGGCGCGACGCAGCGCGCGCAGTCTCTCCGGTGAAATTATATCGTATTTGTTAAATAAGGTACTGTGCACAATTCTGATTTGATGGAGACAGCCATGAGAAGCATGGAGGAACATCTGGAGAAACTCCTGAAATGCCCGGTTCTATTGTGCGATCGAGAATCTCCGGAGGGAAGGCCCCAGATCTTCAGATCTTCGGCTTCGCCTACTGTTGGTGGCCGAGGCTGGGGTCGAAGCGCTCGGCAGAGGTGGTGCTCGGTGCTCCGTGTCGGAGGGCTGGTCGGAGGCTCAAAGTTTTTGGATGACTCAGAGTCGGACTGTGGTTGGGTATGGCAGGGAGAGTTTTCTTCCTTCTCCCGTCTGCATGAGATGTGGGACTTTCGAGAGACTTTGAACTTTTTTTTACCGTGCCCATGGCCTGTTCTTCATCAAGTTACGGTATTGTTTTGCACTGTTGTAACTATATGTTATAATTATGCGGTTTTTGTCAGTTTTTCAGTCTTGGTCTGTCCTGTGTTTCTGTGATATCACACCGGAGGAATATTGTATCATTTCTTAATGCATGCATTACTAAATGACAATAAAAGAGGACTATGTGTCCTCATAATCTGAAAAAAAGCAAACACAGCACCAATGAATTATCAGCTTCATACAGCCAAAAACTGTCGTGGACTATCCCAGATGAAATGTGAAGCCCTCAGGATGAAATATTGACAGACCATTACCCCCACCCCCACCCCGCCCACTGATGCTGCTTGGCCTGCTGAGTTACTCTAGCAGATATTTTTGTTGCTGCGGATTCCAGCTACTCCGATTTCTCAATTTACTGAGATGTCCTTCATCTTCAGCCCAGGTATGTCTTCCACTGGAAGCAAAGTGGTTTAGACTGAATAGATGGTCACCACATAACAAGGTGAACCATCTTCTGACAGTCCAGCCCTGAAGGGGAGTGTGAGTCTGGGTCGAGCCGTCTCCAGCCCAGGGGAGGGGCAGCATTTGGCTCATTCACTCACAATGCCCTAGCCCAGGTGACTATTATAGAGTCGTAGAAAAGCACAGCAGAGAAACAGGCCCTTCAGCCCATCTAGTCCCTGCTGAACCATTTAAGCTGCCTACTCACTTGGACCTGCATGGGGACCATAGCTCTCTATACCCCTCCCATCCATGTAGCTATCCAATCTTCTCTTATCTAACACTTGGAAATTAAATTGGGCAAACAGGCCATATGGCCCATCTGTTCCCTAATGTCTGCCCTGCAAATAATCAGCAAGGCTAAATCTGAGGCCTCACTGAAACTCTACACAATTTGAGTATTTTATAAGATACCTTCTATATCTAAGATCAGTATTTATTTTTTGACTCTAATTTTCATTTTAGTGATTTAAATTTAGTTATCAGTGTGGGGCAGACAATTTATCAACAATGGTTTACCACTGCCAAAAATATCTGAAATATTTCTGTATCGTTGAATGATTTCTGGCCTGTTTTAATCCCTGCACTCCCGCATGGGTAAGGGAGTGTGGTGGCAAGTTACCGGATTGGACCAGGCTGAATTCAAATGCCAACAGGGTAGCTGGAAAATTTAAGTACAAATAATTAAATAAATCTGGAATTTTTTAGAACCCAGTGATCGGGCCGGATTGAAAAGGTTGTGTCAGGGTCGGAGCTAAGGGACGGGTCAGTCAGCTCACTCCTCTGTGAGGTTTCCTCATCTCTGAACTGAACTCCGGCTGTGGCCTGCGACTAACGGGTTGTTGTGATGCCTGGTTTCATGTGTCACTTTCCACTCACTGTGAACTTCAGTCCTGAATGCTATTAGATTAGATTATGAGGACACACAGTCCTCTTTTATTGTCATTTAGTAATGCATGCATTAAGAAATGATCCACTGTTTCTCCAGAATGATAACACAGAAACACAAGACAAACCAATTGAAAACCTGACAAAAACCACATAACTATAACATATAGTTACAACAGTGCAAAGCAATACTGTAATTTGATGAAGAATAGACCATGGGCACGGTAAAAAAAAGTCTCAAAGACTCTCAAAAGTCCCATCATCTCACACAGACGGTAGAAGGAAGAAAAAAAACTCTTCCTGCCATGAGCTTCCAGTGCCGCAAACTTGCCGATGCAGCATCCTGGAAGCACCCGACCACAGCCGACTCTCGAGTCCGTCCGAAAACTTCGAGCCTCCGACCAGACCTCCAACACCGAGCACCATCTCTGCTGGGCGCTTCGATTCCGGCCCCAGCAACAGGCAATAGGCAAAGCCGAGGGTTTGGGGCCTTCCCCTTCGGAGATTCTCGATCGCACAGCAGCAGCGGCAGTGAAGCAGGCATTTCAGAAGTTTCTCCAGATGTTCCTCTGTGTCCGTGCTTCTCACGTCCGTCTCCATCAAATCAGGATTGCGCACGGCCCCCTAGTTAACTCATACGATATCATTATGGAGCGGCCGCCCCCTGCTATTCGCTTACTTTTACTGTTTGCACGATTTGTCTTTTTTTTCTCTGCACATTGGGGATTTAAGGAGTCTATTGGGTTTCTTTGTTTTGTGGCTGCCTGTTAGGAGACAAATCTCAAGATACATACTTTGGTAATAAATGTAGCTTGAACTTTGAATATAGCAGACTGCTGGAAGTGTCCATCAAATCAACAAAAAAAGAACGTTCTGGAAATCTTCAGCTTCTGTGGTAAGGACACGGTTTACAATTTAGGTGTGCAGAATCCTTCATCAGAACTGGCTGTGTCCTGGACTTTAAGTGTTGCCTGTTCCTCGTTCCATGGACACTACCCAAGTCAGCGAGTGCCTGCAGTATTTGCTCTTTTCTCTCTGATTTCCAGAATCTGCAGTTTCTCTGATTTCCACTGGCTTTACTGACGTCTTCCATGGATGGCCCTGGACAAGGCTGAATGTAACCTCCTACCCACCCCTGGTGGGCCTTTAACTGCCTCCCTAGCTCAGGGGCAAGGAGGGAGGGATGATAAATGCTGGCATTGGCGGCAACACTGTCCCTACCTTGTGAACAAGTGGGGCCTGTCCCCGGAGGCTGCAGGGCTCAGAGTTCCCCATTCCTGCTCCCTGAGCTGTTGTAAAATGATCATCAGCTTCTTGCAGCCCAGTTACTGATTGACTTCTGCCGCCAGTTGCTATGGTTTCACAGGTATTTAGTGGCATCTCATGTCAAAGTCATTTTGGTGCAGTGTGCCAGGTACAGAAGGACTATGTCCTGCCTCCTGAGTTCCTCTTCAGACCATATTTCCTCACAACTTATGAAAGCTGGGCCAAAGGGGCTGTTTTCATGTTGTATGACTCCATAAATGGAGGGAGCATGGACCGATGATAAGAGGCATAGATCATGTCGACAGCCAGAGACTTTCACCTTGGACAGAAATGGCTCATACAAAGGGACATCAGTTTAAGATGATTGGAAGGGAGTACAAGGTGGATCCTGATCTGGGTATAAGCTAAGCTATAGCGTTGTGTACTTAATATTCCAATAGTATTTGAGTGCTCTTGTATATAGATACACTAAATACTTAAGTCATCACACTATCACATGATATCTGCACGCCTCACTTCAAGTAAAGACCATAAGACGAGACAAAGGAGCAGAAGCCGGCCATTCGGCCCATCGAGTCTGCTCTGCCATTTTATCATGAGCTGGAGTCAGACCCGTATTTCAGACTCCCGTGTCTTCCTCGACTTACTTTAAAGTTTTGAAGTTGCAAGACATAACGTTGGCGACAAGGATAGGGTAGGTGGCTACTGCTGTCAGAGCCACAACCCGCAGTCGCAGAGTCAAACCCCTACAACCACCATGAAGGAGACGCAGAACCTGAGACTGTTTCGCAGCCACAAGTCTCACCTGCCCAGCAGAGTGACCTCCCTTCCCCACCGCCCACCCGCGTCAGGAAAGACATTATCCCACAAGAGTAAGAAATCCTCCACTGCGATTAAACCCTTAAGACTGAAAGGGGCAATTTCAAATTCACTGTGCTGTGGACATCTGCATAGTAGTTGTATTATATAGTGCACTGTGTATGCAAGACCACAAGACAAAGGAGCAGAAGTCAGCCATTCGGCCCATCGAGTCTGCTCCGCCATTTTATCATGAGCTGATCCATTCTCCCATTTAGTCCCACTCCCCCGCCTTCTCACCATAACCTTTGATGCCCTGGCTACTCAGATACCTATCAATCTCTGCCTTAAATACATCCAATGACTTGGCCTCCACTGCTGCCCGTGGCAACAAATTCCATAGATTCACCACCCTCTGACTAAAAAAATTTTTTCGCATTTCTGTTCTGAAAGGGCGCCCTTCAATCCTGAAGTCATGCCCTCTCGTACTAGACTCCCCCATCATGGGAAACAACTTTGCCACATCCACTCTGTCCATGCCTTTCAACATTCAAAATGTTTCTATGAGGTCCCCCCTCATTCTTCTAAACTTCAAGGAATACAGTCCAAGAGCGGACAAACATTCCTCATATGTTAACCCTCTCATTCCTGGAATCATTCTAGTGAATCTTCTCTGTACCCTCTGCATTCTGTATTGAGTTGGAGTTTTTAGGTAAGCAGGGAGGAGTGTTGTACATTTAATACTTCGATAGTATTTGAGTAATCATGTATATATGTTGTTTGATTAAGTATTCTTGTTTGTTTAAATAATTCATCACTGGTTTCCGTAAAAATACGTGAATGGCATACGTGATACCATGTGATACGAGCGCGCCTCGCTTCAAGTAAGGATGAAGCATTTCAGACTCCCATGTCTTCCTTGAATTACTTTAACGTTTTGAAGTTTCAAAACAGAACATTTCGACTGGACTGTATAAAGAACACTGGATTTAATTTTCCAAAGGGTACTTGTCCACCATTATGACCATTTATTATTGACACTGGATTTTTATTTCAAGGTGTTATTTCATTGTTTGAATTTAAAGAGCCAGCTGATTTGATAAGATTTGAACCCCTGCCTGTGGGTCTTTGGTCCAGTCCTTTGGTGCTAGCCCAGTATTGAGCCACAGTTGGTTCAATAAAAGCTCCCTAAGATTTGGGCGAAACAGTAATGTTTCTTTGGGGGGGGTGGGGGGATGCATGCCACCAGCGTATTCAGTAGCCACGCTTCATGTCTGCTTACCTCAGCTTCCCTGTGTTGCTCTGGTCCAACGCTTCAAAACGATCATACAGACGGCAGATGTGGGACTTGGAAACTAAACAGAGAAGGAAGGTTCATAAACAGACAAGATTCGGCAGATGCTGGAAATCCCGAACAAGACACACAAAAGATGCTGGTGGAGCTCAGCAGGTCAGGCAGCATCTACGGAGAGGAATAAACAGTCAACGTTTCAGGCTGAGACCCCGCATTAGGATCTTGGTCTGAAACGTAGTATATTCCCCTCTACAGATGCTGCCGGGCTTGCTCAGTTCCCCCAACATTTTGTGTGTGTTGCTCAGGTAATCGGTGCATGTCTGCTAAACAGCAACCTGGTCTTAAACAGGGATATCCCGGCCACTCACAGCCTTGCAAAGAAACCACTGATCCCTTTAGATCCCAACCTAATACACAGACACACTTCCATTGCCTCCCAAAGTCCAACACCATGTCCCCATCACGAGAGATGGAAATGGGTAAGGCTGGCCAGCTAAGCCAGTTCCCTGTACTGTGGATGGAATGGATTGCAGAAACATTGACGAACTCCAACCATATCATTGACTTTGGATGATGAAGATGGGAGATCATCAGTTCCCTGTGCTCCACTGGAAGTTAAGGGCCCAAGAAGAAGGCACCTCCATTAATCATGTCACTGGCCCCAGTGGACCAATAGTGGGGAATCTACACTCTTTCTGCACAATTTTGGTGAATCAGCTGATCCACAAAAGGCCATTTACTCTCAGATTCAACTGGAGCTCCACAGGTCCCTGCCCTTCCCACTCTACATCACTCCTTCCCGGATCTCCACGGGTCCCTCCTCTTCCCATGGTTCATCACTCCCTCCTGGATCTCCTCAGGTCTCACTCTTCCCACCCTACATCGGTCCATTTCAGATCACCACAGGTCTCTGCCCTTCCCACTGAACATCACTTCTTTCCATTCTGCTGTGCCAATCAGTCCTTATTTAGCTCCTGGGAGCTCACTTCTGATATTTCAAGTTTAAGTTCAAGGTCAGTTTATGGTCATTCAGCTGTACACATGTACACCGCCAAACCAAACAATGTTCCTCTGGACAAAGCTGCATATACAGTACTGCGCAAAAGTCTTAGCAACATGTAAAAAAAAATTGTAAAGTGAAGATGCTTTCAAAAATAATGAAATGAAGAGTTTCTAAATATCAAAAAGAATCATTATAATGAGCATAAATAGTGAAAAATTAAATCAAATCAATATTTGGTGTGATTATTCTTTGCCTTAAAAACCACACCAGTTCTCCTCGGTACATTGTGGTGCAGTTTTATAAGAAAATTGACTGGTAGGTTGTTCCAAGCATCTTGGAGAACTTGGCACAGTTCTTCTGCAGACTTTGGCTGTCTTGCGTCTGTCTCTCCAGGTAATCTCAGACAGCCTTGATGATGTGGAGATCAGGGCTCTGTGGAGGCCATGCCATTGACACTACATAAAAAATCTAGGGCGCCTAAGACTTTTGCACAGTACTGTAATTCACACACATAACACATAAAGTAATATCACAAATAAATTAACAAATAAGGTGCATTTACCACACAAGAAAAAAGGAAACTGTATGACGCTACTGGCACTTCATATGTGATGAGACCAGGGTGGAGACGGGGAGTTCAGTATCTCACAGCCTAGGGGAAGAAGCTGTTTCCAATCCTGACAGTCTTTGTCCTAATGCAACAGCACCTTCTGCCAGATGGTAGGGTCAGAGAGCTTGTTGGACAGATGCGAGGGATCATTGGCAAAGCTAAGGAACCTGAATGCAGTGTTCTTGACAAATACTTCCAATGGGTGGAAGAGAGACCCACTGATCCTCTCAGCAATCCTCACAATCCTTTGTAGGAACTTGTCAGATTCCCTGCAATTCCCATACCAGACAGTGATGCAGCTGGTCAGGACACTCTTGGCTAGATTGTGGGGTGGAGGAGGTTGTGGAGAGATCACTTGTCTCACTCTCCTCAGAAAGTGGACGCTGCTGTGCTTTCTTGACTAAAGAGGTGTTCTTGAGGAGCAGGTTAGATGGCAAGTGAGATTTCCCAGAACCTCAGGAGACTCACCAGATTTGTGCGCAGTGGGAGGCCACATCGTAAGACAATAATATGAAGCTAATCTTATTTTAAATCACAGGTCTTGTTGGTCAGGGGGTTATTTTTATCCCTGAAAGGTAGTACCAGGGGGTTGCAAACTCAGCCAGCTCCACCATGGGCACTAGCCCCCTCAGCATCCCGGAAACTTGAAAAGGTGATACTTCTAGAAGGCAGCATCCGTCATTAAGGGCCCTGGTACCCAGGTCATGCCCTCTTCTTATTGCTACCGTCAGAGAGGAGGTACAAGAACTTGAAGACAGACATTCAATGTTTTAGGAACAGCTTCTTCCTGTCCACCAACAGATTTCTGAATGGTCCCTGTACACGACTTCACTACTTTTCCTCACTTCCTGCAACATGCATTTATTGTTTTCTGTCTATTTTTGATTAGAATTTATAGTGTTTTTTGTGTCTTGCATGGTACTGTTGCCACAGAACAAACACATGTCACACCATATTGTATCTCACTGATTATAAACTGGATTCTCTCTCTCTCTTTCTGTCTCTCCCTCTCTCTCTTTCTCTATGTCTCTCTCTCCTTTTCTTTTTCTATCTCTCTATCTCTCTCATTCTCTCTATCTTCCTCTCTTTCTCTCTCATTCTATCTTTCTTTCCCATACTCTGTCAATCTCCTCTCTTTCTCTCTCTCTCTCTGCCTCTTTCTCTCATTCACTCTCTTTACTGCTCCCTTTTTATCTCTCTTAATCACTCTCTCTTGCTCTCATTCTCTCTCTATCGCTCCCTTTCTCTCTCTTTCATTCTGTCTCATTCTCTCTCTCATTCTCCCTCTCTCTTTATCGCTCCCTATCTCTCTCTGTCTATATATTTATCTCTCTATCTCTCTCTTTACTGCTGCCGCAGAACAACAAATTTCACACCAAATACACTGATATTAAACCGGATTTGATTCTGATTCTAACTATACTGTACCTTGGACTAGATCCCAGCCTCAGGTTTGCATGCAATTCCCCTAATTCAGAGACAAGAGGCAACGAGCAGTGGTTCTGGCAGGAGTGTCTCGGTGCACAGTGGCGCCACTGTCTCATGGTGCCAGATACCCAGGACTGATCCTGAGTTCAGGCGCTTCGGTGAGGAATTGTCGCGGTTTTCCCTCTGAGCACGTGCATGTTTCCCGCCAAGTGCTCCTGTTTCCTCCCAAATCCGGAAGGATAATTGACCGCTGTATTTTGCCTTGAGAGTGGGGGTTGGGGGGGTGGGGAGTTAATAGGAGTGTGGGGAAGACAAAATGGGATGAGTGTAAATGAGTGGTTGGCTACGTGGGTCACTGGGTGGGAGAAAGGGAGGGAAGGGGCTTGTTTCTCTGTTGTTATTTTGCTGTTGTTGTTATTGTTGTGTTATAACCATAGAACCATATAACAATTACAGCATGGAAACAGGCCATCTCGGCCCTTCTAGTCCGTGCCGAACTCTTACTCTCACTTAGCCCCACTGACCTGCACTCAGCCCATAACCCTCCATTCCTTTCCTGTCCATATAGCTATCCAATTTTACACTAAATGACAATATCAAACCTGCCTCTACCACTTCTGCTGGAAGCTCGTTCCACACAGCTACCACTCTCTGAGTAAAGAAGTTCCCCTTCATGTTACCCCTAAACTTTTGCCCCCTAACTCTCAACTCATGTCCTCGTTTGAATCTCCCCTACTCTCAATGGAAAAAGCCTATCCACGTCAACTCTATCTATTCCCCTCATAATTTTAAATACCTCTTTCAAGTCCCCCCTCAACCTTCTACGTTCCAAAGAATAAAGACCCAACTTGTTCAACCTTTCTCTGTAACTTAGGTGCTGAAACCCAGGTAACATTCTAGTAAATCTTCTCTGTACTCTATTTTGTTGACATCTTTCCTATAATACGGTGACCAGAACTGTACACAATACTCCAAATTTGGCCTTACCACTGCCTTGTACAATTTTAACATTACATCCCAACTCCTATACTCAATGCTGTGATTTATAAAGGCCAGCATACCAAAAGCTCTCTTTACCACCCTATCCACATGAGATTCCACCTTCAGGGAACTATGCACCATAATTCCTAGATCCCTCTGTTCTATAGCATTCTTCAATGCCCTACCATTTACCATGTATGTCCTATTTTGATTAGTCCTACCAAAATGTAGCACCTCACATTTATCAGCATTAAACTCCATCTGCCATCTTTCAGCCCACTCTTCTAACTGGCCTAAATCTCTCTGTAAGCTGTGAAAACCTACTTTATTACCCACAACGCGACCTATCTTCGTATCATCTGCATACTTACTAATCCAATTTACCACCCCATCATCCAGATCATTAATATATATTAAAACAACATTGGACCCAGTACAGATCCCTGAGGCACACCACCAGTCACTGGCCTCCAATCTAACAAACAGTTATCCACCACTACTCTCTGGCATCTCCCATCCAGCCACTGCTGAATCCATTTTACTACTTCAATATTAATACCTAACGACTGAACCTTCCTAACTAACCTTCCATGTGGAACCTTGTCAAAGGCCTTACTGAAGTCCATATAGACAACATCCACCACTTTACCCTCGTCAACTTTCCTAGTAACCTCTTCAAAAAATTCAATAAGATTTGTCAAACATGACTTTCCACACACAAATACATGTTGACTGTTCCTAATCAGACCCTGTCTATCCAGATAATTATATATACTATCTCTAAGAATACTTTCCATCAATTTACCCACCGCTGACGTCAAACTCACAGGCCGACAATTGCTAGGTTTACTTTTAGAACCTTTTTTAAACAATGGAACCACATGAACAATACGCCAATCCTCCGGCACCATCCCCATTTCTAATGACATTTGAAATATTTCTGTCAGAGCCCCTGCTATTTCTACACTAACTTCCCTCAAGGTCCTAGGGAATATCCTGTCAGGACCCAGAGACTTATCCACTTTTATATTTCTTAAAAGCGCCAGTACTTCCTCTTCTTTAATCATCATAGTTTCCATAACTTTCCTACCTGTTTTTCTTACCTTACACAATTCAGTATCCTTCTCCTTAGTGAATACCAAAGAAAAGAAATTGTTCAGAATCTCCCCCATCTCTTTTGGTTCCACACATAGCTGTCCACTCTGATTCTCTAAGGGACCAATTTTATCCCTCACTATCCTTTTGCTATTAATATAACTGTAAAAACCTTTTGGATTTATTTTCACCTTACTTGCCAAAGCAACCTCGTACCTTCTTTTAGCTTTTCTAATTTCTTTCTTAAGATTCTTTTTACATTCTTTATATTCCTCGAGCACCTCATTTACTCCATGCTGTCTATATTTATTGTAGATATCTCTCTTTTTCTGAAACAAGTTTCCAATATCCCTTGAAAACCATGGCTCTCTCAAACTTTTAACCTTTCCTTTCAACCTAACAGGAACGTTAAGATTCTGTACCCTCAAAATTTCACCTTTAAATGACTTCCGTTTCTCTATTACATCCTTCCCTTAAAACAATTCGTCCCAATCCACTCCTTCTAAATCCTTTCGCATCTCCTCAAAGTTAGCCGTTCTCCAATCAAAAATCTCAACCCTGGGTTCTGACCTATCCTTCTCCATAATTATATTGAAACTAATGGCATTGTGATCACTGGACCCGAAGTGCTCCCCAACATATACCTCTGTCACCTGACCCATCTCATTCCCTAACAGGAGATCCAACACTGCCCCTTCTCTCGTTGGTACCTCTATGTATTGCTGCAAAAAACCACCTTGCACACATTTTACAAACTCCAAACCATCCAGCCCTTTTACAGTATGGGCTTCCCAGTCTATGTGTGGAAAATTAAAATCTCCCACAATCAGAACCTTGTGTTTACTACAAATATCTATCTCCTTACAAATTTGCTCCTCCACTTCTCGCTCCCCATTAGGTGGTTTATAATACACCCCTATAAGTGTTACTACACCTTTCCCATTCTTCAATTCCACCCAAATAGCCTCCTTAGACGAGCCCTCTAATCTATCCTGCCAGAGCACCGCTGTAATATTTTCTCTGACAAGCAATGCAACACCTCCCCCTCTTGTCCCTCCGATTCTATCACACCTGAAGCAACGAAATCCAGGAATATTTAGTTGCCAATCACACCCCTCCTGCAACCGTGTTTCACTAATAGCTACCACATCATATTTCCAGGTATCAATCCATGCTTTAAGATCATCCACCTTTCTTATAATGCTCCTAGCATTTAAATAAATGCATTTAAGAGATTTTCCACCTCTTACTCTCTGTTTATCACTAATGGTGCAAACAACTTTACTATTTTCTTTTTCTTCCTTCTCCCCTACATCTGTTCGTACACTGTGGTTCCCCTCCCCACTCGTATCTAATTTAAATCCACTGGAGCCTCTCTCGCATAAGAACAGGGATTGTTAGGCTGGGGAACAGCTTCTTCCCCCAGGCTGTGGGACCTCTGAACACCCTGTTAGCACCCAGTGCACGTTATTTATGACAGTGCCAGCAGCATAGTACTGTTGTATATTTAACTATATGTCACAGAGTGTATGCACTTTATGTAAACTTGTACATCTACAGAATACTTTTTACATTATTCTGTTGTGTTAATATTATTTTCTGTGCTGTATGTACTGTATTTTCCTCCTCTGGTACGGGGGGAGAGGCTACAGCACAGGATTGAAATAAGCTGTAAACTTGTTGCCCTCCACAGGGGCACCAGCGTCTGTAGCATCCAGGACCTCTACAAGGAGCAATGCCTCAAAAAGGCAGTGTCTATCTTCAAGGATCCCCATCACCCAGGACATGTCCTCTTCTCATTGCCACCATCAGGGAGGAGGTACAGGAGCCTGAAGACACTCACTCAATGATTCAGGACCAGCTTCTTCCCCTCTGCCATCAGATTTCTGAATAGATATTGAACATAAACACTGCCTCTCAATTTTTGCACTGCTTATTTAAATATATATATATATTTACAGTAATTCTCAGTTTTTTCTCTAATACAATGTATTGCAATGTACTGTTGCCACAAAACAACAAATTTCACAACATATGACGGTGATATTAAACCTGATTCTGATCTGGTCCTGGAGGAATGATGTTTTGTTTAGCTGTATACATGTTATTGAACTGAATTGACTTTATTTCTTACATCCTTCACATACATGAGGAGTAAAAATCTTTATGTTATGCCTCCATCTAAGGGTGCAATGTGTAATTTGTAGTAATTTGTAATAAATAGTATGTAGAACAGGACAGTCAATATAATATAGAAATACATAAGCAGCCTGATGGCCTGGTGGAAGAAGCTGTCCCAAAGCCTGTTAGTCCTGGCTTTAATGCTGTGGTACCGTTTCCTGGATGGTAGCAGCTGGAACAGTTTGTGGTTGGGGTGACTCGGGTCCCCAGTGATCCTTCTGGCCTTTTATACCCACCTGTCTCCGTAAATATCCTGAATAGTGGGAAATGTTTATGGTTGAATGACGAAACCTGGTCCCAGAGGAACGATGTTTCGTTTAGCGGTATACATGTGTACGGCTGAATGGTGGAATTTGAACTTGAACTTTAACCCAGACACTGTCTGATCTTCCACAATGGAAGGACTTCACTACGCTGTTCTGAAGAATACCCAAGTTAATTCCCCGAACACACTTATGTCTCAAATGTTACTGTAAAAAGGATTGTCAGGTCACAGTCACAGCTCTTTCCCCACGGTCTCTCTCCACACATTTTATTTGCTCATGCACCAACATCACAAAGGGGCTTTCATAGTTGTGAAGCAGAAGAGGCCAGTTTGGAAGATGCTGCCGACGTCCCCACATCCCCACCCGCCCTGCTCCAGCACCGTTCAGCCCGATGCCAGCCAAACCCAACGTTCTGAAACACCAATTTCTACTCAGGAAAGGAACACGCCCCAGATTATGAAGAAGCATTGAGAGACATTAGCAAGCAGCGGGAGTTTGCCAAGAATTATTTGCTCTGTAACAAATTCAACTTCTATTGACTCTGTGCTTTACCAAGGGCTGGAAATGCGGACATTCCCTTTTTAAACACGGACAACACTCAAGACAAGATTCCACCCACAGTTACAGCTGGAATAACCCCAAACAATTTTGCGCTCACTCACAGCCTGTCTCTTGCATGATTTCCGGAAGGTTCTCGATCTTGGGGTGGTGAGATGAGTATAGTCCCATTTCTCCACCTGTTCCTCCGCCCTGCCCGGACTCCACACCTCACTCTGCCGTTCGGGCACCCCCGCTCGGCACGTGATCTGTGCTGCCTTCTGATTGGCATCTCCTCCACCAATGGCGAGGCGGCCCTAGACAGCCGGGGCCGGGAGAGGGAGGGAGATCAGCAGCTTATTCAAGTACTGTTCTAGCACTGACAATCCTGACCATTGTTCCTCTGACCTGAAGAAACCCCAGCCCCTCTCCAAACAACATACACATTCAACAGTTGTCTCCTGCAAGCCTGCCTTTTCATTCAGCCGGTTGTGCGAGACGGGCATGCCAAGTACCAGTGAATTCAGGAGCTGCAACGTGAAGAGAGAGGCAATCTCCCCTTGACAAGCCATTTCCCTCTACCCTTCGCTCTCAGGCTCGGCTCCGCTGGTAACGCTCGTGGCTCTGAGCCAGAGGTTTCGGGTTCAAGTCCCACTCCAGGGACTGGACGCAGAGTCGAGGCTGTTCTGAAATCTTGCCAATCTCCCATCCCACTCTCTCCGGACTTCTCTCAAAATTCCACCCTCTACAATGATCACTCGCTTCATCGCTTTTCTGAACCGTTGCAATCCAAGCCTTCTGTCTTTATGACGCTCCCTGAGTGCATCTCAAAGTCAAAAGTCAAGCTCGAGTTTATTGTCCTATTGCACAAGTCCGTGTGCGCACAGGTGCAGTAAAACACGAACTCTCGGCAGCATCACAGCTCAGAGCGGCAGATAAACGGCATTCACAGGAACAGTAACAGTCGGACATCAGGAAGTGCTGCGGGTTCTTACATGCCGGGCTTGTGGCACAAACGAAGCCGTACCCCACTTCTAGAGGGGTGAGGGGCCGTGCCCCACCTCCAGAGGGGTGGGGGGCCGTGCCCCACCTCCAGAGGGGTGGGGGGCCGTGCCCCACTTCTAGAGGGGTGGGGGGCCGTACCCCACTTCTAGAGGGGTGGGGGGCCGTGCCCCACCTCTAGAGGGGTGGGGGGCCGTGCCCCACTTCTAGAGGGGTGGGGGGCCGTGCCCCACCTCTAGAGGGATAGGGGGCCGTGCCCCACTTCTAGAGGGGTGGGGGGCCGTGCCCCACCTCTAGAGGGATAGGAGGCCGTGCCCCACTTCTAGAGGGGTGGGGGGCCGTGCCCCACCTCTAGAGGGATAGGAGGCCGTGCCCCACTTCTAGAGGGGTGGGGGGGGCCGTGCCCCACTTCTAGAGGGGTGGGGGGGCCGTGCCCCACTTCTAGAGAGGTGGGGGGCCGTGCCCCACCTCTAGAGGGGTGGGGGGCCGTGCCCCACCTCTAGAGGGGTGGGGGGCCGTGCCCCACTTCTAGAGGGGTGGGGGGCCGTGCCCCACCTCTAGAGGGATAGGAGGCCGTGCCCCACTTCTAGAGGGGTGGGGGGCCGTGCCCCACTTCTAGAGGGATAGGAGGCCGTGCCCCACTTCTAGAGGGGTGGGGGGGCCGTGCCCCACTTCTAGAGGGGTGGGGGGGGCCGTGCCCCACTTCTAGAGGGGTGGGGGGGGCCGTGCCCCACTTCTAGAGGGGTGGGGGGTGGAGAGGTTCAGGGAGGGGATTCAGAGCTGGCGCTTGGCTGTGGTGTTGAAACTATCGGAGGTGTTTGCAAAGTCCTATCTCCTCGTACCCCTTGGGCGGAGGTTGCCGCACCCCGTTTGCCAGGCCGCCCTGATGAGGAAAAGTGTTGAGGGAACCTTCGACGCGATCTGCGTGATGGTTATCTGGACTGACGGCTTCTCAGCTGTCAGAGAGCAGTTGGTCAAGCGGAACAGTTCTCAACCTCTGTTCTTAGATGTTCAGCCGTAACTCCGTCTGCGACTTTGCCGATGACACCGCGACCGAGCCGATTTCTTTCCGCAGAAAGAAAGAAGAAAGCATCTGCTTTAATATCAATAGACAATAGGTGCAGGAGTAGGCCATTCGGCCCTTCGAGCCAGCACCGCCATTCACTGTGATCATGGCTGATCATCCACAATCAGTATCCAGTTCCTCCTTATCCCCATAGCCTTTGATTCCGCTATCTTTAAGAGCTCTATCCATCTCTTTCTTGAAAGCATCCAGAGATTTGGTCTCCACAGCCTTCTGGGGCAGAGCATTGCATATATCCACCACTCTCTGGGTGAAAAAGTTTTTCCCCAACTCTGTTCTAAATGGCCTACTCCTTATTTTTAAACTGTGGCCTCTGGTTCTGGACTCACCCATCAGCGGGAACATGCTTCCTGCCTCCAGCGTGTCCAATCCCTTAATAACCTTAATAATATCACCAGCGTAGGCTGTGAAACCTGTCTTTGCTGCAACAGTACAATGCAATACATGATAATAGAGAAAAAAACTGTGAATTACAGAAAGTATATATATATTAAACGGTTAAATTAAATACGTAGTGCAAAAGTAAAAAATGTTAAAAAGTAGTGAGATAGTGTTCAGACATCAGATGGCAGAGGGGAAGAAGCTGTTCCTGGGTCGTTGAGTGTGTTCCTTCAAGCTCCTGTACCTCCTCCCTGATGGTAGCAATCTTCCAAGTGGACCTCAACCTCATTGTAGGGTTAGGAGGCTGGCGTGCCCCAAAGACCCGGAGAGCGATGCTGGCTGGAGTCAGGGCTTTGTGCTTTGGCTCTTGGTAGGGTCACCCATGCCAAACAGGTCAAAGGATAGAGGCCAGACTAAGAATGGTCCACCAGTCCTCCAGGATCAGGGGTTCAGCTCAAAGCTAACAACCCTAACTGGTCAAAAAGAATTGTTATGGAAACAGCAATGAAGAACCCTTCTTAATCTGTGTGAGATAGTATGCACAGATAGAAACGGAGGACCCACATTGCTGCCCTACATACCAGTGACATAATGGGCAGGAAGTAAGTAAGATGGTAGCAATGAGAACAGAGCATTCATCTCTTGAACATCTGGACAGTAAAGGTGCCTGTCAGGCTATTGTTTATTGCATAAAGATCCAATTTCAATACTGTATTTGCAAGTAAACTCAACTCCACCAGGGACTCAATGCCTCTCTTTGCAACTGGACCCTTGACTTTGTGAAAAGATGCCACTGTCAGAAAGGATAGACAGCAACATTTCACCTTGATAACCCTCAACACTGGTGTCCCACGAGGCTGCATCCTCAACCAACCACTGTACTCCCTGTAATCTCACAACCGACCACTGTACTCCCTGTAAACTCACAACCGACCACTGTACTCCCTGTAAACTCACAACCGACCACTGTACTCCCTGTAAACTCACAACCAAACACTGTACTCCCTGTAAACTCACAACCGACCACTGTACTCCCTGTAAACTCACAACCGACCACTGTACTCCCTGTAAACTCACAACCAACCACTGTACTCCCTGTAAACTCACAACCAACCACTGTACTCCCTGTAATCTCACAACCGACCACTGTACTCCCTGTAAACTCACAACCAACCACTGTACTCCCTGTAAACTCACAACCGACCACTGTACTCCCTGTAAACTCACAACCGACCACTGTACTCCCTGTAAACTCACAACCAACCACTGTACTCCCTGTAAACTCACAACCGACCACTGTACTCCCTGTAAACTCACAACCGACCACTGTACTCCCTGTAAACTCACAACCAACCACTGTACTCCCTGTAAACTCACAACCAAACACTGTACTCCCTGTAAACTCACAACCAAACACTGTACTCCCTGTAAACTCACAACCGACCACTGTACTCCCTGTAAACTCACAACCGACCACTGTACTCCCTGTAAACTCACAACCAAACACTGTACTCCCTGTAAACTCACAACCAAACACTGTACTCCCTGTAAACTCACAACCAACCACTGTACTCCCTGTAAACTCACAACCGACCACTGTACTCCCTGTAAACTCACAACCAACCACTGTACTCCCTGTAAACTCACAACCAACCACTGTACTCCCTGTAAACTCACAACCGACCACTGTACTCCCTGTAAACTCACAACCGACCACTGTACTCCCTGTAAACTCACAACCGACCACTGTACTCCCTGTAAACTCACAACCAACCACTGTACTCCCTGTAAACTCACAACCAAACACTGTACTCCCTGTAAACTCACAACCGACCACTGTACTCCCTGTAAACTCACAACCGACCACTGTACTCCCTGTAAACTCACAACCGACCACTGTACTCCCTGTAAACTCACAACCAAACACTGTACTCCCTGTAAACTCACAACCAACCACTGTACTCCCTGTAAACTCACAACCGACCACTGTACTCCCTGTAATCTCACAACCAAACACTGTACTCCCTGTAAACTCACAACCAACCACTGTACTCCCTGTAAACTCACAACCGACCACTGTACTCCCTGTAAACTCACAACCAACCACTGTACTCCCTGTAATCTCACAACCGACCACTGTACTCCCTGTAATCTCACAACCGACCACTGTACTCCCTGTAAACTCACAACCGACCACTGTACTCCCTGTAAACTCACAACCAAACACTGTACTCCCTGTAAACTCACAACCAACCGCTGTACTCCCTGTAAACTCACAACCGACCACTGTACTCCCTGTAATCTCACAACCGACCACTGTACTCCCTGTAATCTCACAACCGACCACTGTACTCCCTGTAAACTCACAACCGACCACTGTACTCCCTGTAAACTCACAACCAAACACTGTACTCCCTGTAAACTCACAACCGACCACTGTACTCCCTGTAAACTCACAACCAACCACTGTACTCCCTGTAAACTCACAACCGACCACTGTACTCCCTGTAAACTCACAACCGACCACTGTACTCCCTGTAAACTCACAACCGACCACTGTACTCCCTGTAAACTCACAACCGACCACTGTACTCCCTGTAAACTCACAACCGACCGCTGTACTCCCTGTAAACTCACAACCAACCACTGTACTCCCTGTAATCTCACAACCAAACACTGTACTCCCTGTAAACTCACAACCAACCGCTGTACTCCCTGTAAACTCACAACCGACCACTGTACTCCCTGTAAACTCACAACCGACCACTGTACTCCCTGTAAACTCACAACCAACCACTGTACTCCCTGTAAACTCACAACCGACCACTGTACTCCCTGTAAACTCACAACCAACCACTGTACTCCCTGTAATCTCACAACCGACCACTGTACTCCCTGTAATCTCACAACCAAACACTGTACTCCCTGTAAACTCACAACCGACCACTGTACTCCCTGTAAACTCACAACCGACCACTGTACTCCCTGTAAACTCACAACCGACCACTGTACTCCCTGTAAACTCACAACCAACCACTGTACTCCCTGTAATCTCACAACCAAACACTGTACTCCCTGTAAACTCACAACCGACCACTGTACTCCCGGTAAACTCACAACCAACCGCTGTACTCCCTGTAAACTCACAACCGACCACTGTACTCCCGGTAAACTCACAACCAACCACTGTACTCCCTGTAATCTCACAACCGACCACTGTACTCCCTGTAAACTCACAACCGACCACTGTACTCCCGGTAAACTCACAACCAACTACTGTACTCCCTGTAAACTCACAACCGACCACTGTACTCCCTGTAAACTCACAACCGACCACTGTACTCCCTGTAATCTCACAACCAAACACTGTACTCCCTGTAAACTCACAACCGACCACTGTACTCCCTGTAAACTCACAACCAACCACTGTACTCCATGTAAACTCACAACCGACCACTGTACTCCATGTAAACTCACAACCGACCACTGTACTCCCTGTAAACTCACAACCAACCGCTGTACTCCATGTAAACTCACAACCGACCACTGTACTCCCTGTAAACTCACAACCGACCACTGTACTCCCTGTAATCTCACAACCGACCACTGTACTCCCTGTAAACTCACAACCGACCACTGTACTCCCTGTAAACTCACAACCGACCACTGTACTCCCTGTAAACTCACAACCGACCACTGTACTCCCTGTAAACTCACAACCAACCACTGTACTCCATGTAAACTCACAACCGACCACTGTACTCCCTGTAAACTCACAACCGACCACTGTACTCCCTGTAAACTCACAACCAACCGCTGTACTCCCTGTAAACTCACAACCGACCACTGTACTCCCTGTAAACTCACAACCAACCACTGTACTCCCTGTAAACTCACAACCAACCACTGTACTCCCTGTAAACTCACAACCGACCACTGTACTCCCTGTAAACTCACAACCAACCACTGTACTCCCTGTAAACTCACAACCGACCACTGTACTCCCTGTAAACTCACAACCGACCACTGTACTCCCTGTAAACTCACAACCAACCACTGTACTCCCTGTAAACTCACAACCAACCACTGTACTCCCTGTAAACTCACAACCAACCACTGTACTCCCTGTAAACTCACAACCAACCACTGTACTCCCTGTAAACTCACAACCAACCACTGTACTCCCTGTAAACTCACAACCAACCACTGTACTCCCTGTAAACTCACAACCAACCACTGTACTCCATGTAAACTCACAACCGACCACTGTACTCCCTGTAAACTCACAACCAAACACTGTACTCCCTGTAAACTCACAACCAACCACTGTACTCCCTGTAAACTCACAACCAACCACTGTACTCCCTGTAAACTCACAACCGACCACTGTACTCCCTGTAATCTCACAACCAAACACTGTACTCCCTGTAAACTCACAACCGACCACTGTACTCCCTGTAACCTCACAACCAAACACTGTACTCCCTGTAAACTCACAACCGACCACTGTACTCCCTGTAAACTCACAACCAACCACTGTACTCCCTGTAAACTCACAACCGACCACTGTACTCCCTGTAAACTCACAACCAACCACTGTACTCCCTGTAAACTCACAACCGACCACTGTACTCCCTGTAAACTCACAACCAACCGCTGTACTCCCTGTAAACTCACAACCAACCACTGTACTCCCTGTAATCTCACAACCAAACACTGTACTCCCTGTAAACTCACAACCGACCACTGTACTCCCTGTAACCTCACAACCAAACACTGTACTCCCTGTAAACTCACAACCGACCACTGTACTCCCTGTAAACTCACAACCGACCGCTGTACTCCCTGTAAACTCACAACCAACCACTGTACTCCATGTAAACTCACAACCGACCACTGTACTCCCTGTAAACTCACAACCAAACACTGTACTCCCTGTAAACTCACAACCGACCACTGTACTCCCTGTAAACTCACAACAGACCACTGTACTCCCTGTAAACTCACAACCAACCACTGTACTCCCTGTAAACTCACAACCAACCACTGTACTCCATGTAAACTCACAACCGACCACTGTACTCCCTGTAAACTCACAACCGACTACTGTACTCCCTGTAAACTCACAACCAACCGCTGTACTCCCTGTAAACTCACAACCAACCACTGTACTCCCTGTAAACTCACAACCAACCGCTGTACTCCCTGTAAACTCACAACCGACCACTGTACTCCCTGTAAACTCACAACCAACCGCTGTACTCCCTGTAAACTCACAACCAACCGCTGTACTCCCTGTAATCTCACAACCAACCACTGTACTCCCTGTAAACTCACAACCAACCACTGTACTCCCTGTAAACTCACAACCAACCACTGTACTCCCTGTAAACTCACAACCAACCACTGTACTCCCTGTAAACTCACAACCAACCGCTGTACTCCCTGTAAACTCACAACCAACCACTGTACTCCATGTAAACTCACAACCGACCACTGTACTCCCTGTAAACTCACAACCGACCACTGTACTCCCTGTAAACTCACAACCAACCGCTGTACTCCCTGTAAACTCACAACCAACCACTGTACTCCCTGTAATCTCACAACCAAACACTGTACTCCCTGTAAACTCACAACCGACCACTGTACTCCCTGTAACCTCACAACCAAACACTGTACTCCCTGTAAACTCACAACCGACCACTGTACTCCCTGTAAACTCACAACCGACCGCTGTACTCCCTGTAAACTCACAACCAACCACTGTACTCCCTGTAAACTCACAACCGACCACTGTACTCCCTGTAAACTCACAACCAACCACTGTACTCCCTGTAAACTCACAACTGAACGCTGTACTCCCGGTAAACTCACAACCAACTACTGTACTCCCTGTAAACTCACAACCAACCGCTGTACTCCCTGTAAACTCACAATTGAACACTGTACTCCCTGTAATCTCACAACCAACTGCTGTACTCCCTGTAAACTCACAACCAACCACTGTACTCACTGTAATCTCACAACCAAACACTGTACTCCCTGTAAACTCACAACCGACCACTGTACTCCCTGTAAACTCACAACCGACCACTGTATTCCCTGTAATCTCACAACCAAACACTGTACTCCCTGTAAACTCACAACCAACCATTGTACTCCCTGTAAACTCACAACGAAACACTGTACTCCCTGTAATCTCACAACCAACCGCTGTACTCCCTGTAAACTCACAACCAACCACTGTACTCCCTGTAATCTCACAATCAAACACTGTACTCCCTGTAAACTCACAACCAACCACTGTACTCCCTGTAAACTCACAACCAAACACTGTACTCACTGTAAGATCACAACCAACCGCTGTACTCCCTGTAAACTCACAACCAACTACTGTACTCCCTGTAAACTCACAACCAACCACTGTACTCCCTGTATTCTCAGAACCAACTACTGTACTCACTGTAAACTCACAACCAAACACTGTACTCCCTGTAATCTCACAACCAACTGCTGTACTCACTGTAAGATCACAACCAACCACTGTACTCCCTGTAATCTCACAACCAACTACTGTACTCACTGTAAGATCACAACCAACCACTGTACTCCCTGTAATCTCACAACCAACTACTGTACTCCCTGTAATCTCACAACCAACTACTGTACTCCCTGTAAACTTACAACCAAACACTGTACTCCCTGTAAACTCACAATCACTGTACTCCCTGTAATCTCACAACCAACCGCTGTACTCCCTGTAATCTCACAACTGAACACTGTACTCCCTGTAAACTCACAACCGACCACTGTACATAGAACATAGAACATAGAATAGTACAGCACAGTACAGGCCCTTCGGCCCACAATGTTGTGCCGACCCTCAAACCCTGCCTCCCATATAACCTCCCACCTTAAATTCCTCCATATACCTGTCGAGTAGTCTCTTAAACTTCACTAGTGTATCTGCCTCCACCACTGACTCAGGCAGTGCATTCCATGCACCAACCACTCTCTGAGTAAAAAACCTTCCTCTAATATCCCCCTTGAACTTCCCACCCCTTACCTTAAAGCCATGTCCTCTTGTATTGAGCAGTGGTGCCCTGGGGAAGAGGCGCTGGCTATCCACTCTATCTATTCCTCTTATTATCTTGTACACCTCTATCATGTCTCCTCTCATCCTCCTTCTCTCCAAAGCTCCCTTAAACTCTGATCATAATGCATACTTTCTAAACCAGGCAGCATCCTGGTAAATCTCCTCTGTACCCTTTCCAATGCTTCCACATCCTTCCTATAGTGAGGTGACCAGAACTGGACACAGTACTCCAAGTGTGGCCTAACCAGAGTTTTATAGAACTGCATCATTACATCGCGACTCTTAAACTCTATCCCTTGACTTATGAAAGCTAACACCCAATAAGCTTTCTTAACTACCCTATCTACCTGTCAGGCATCTTTCAGGGATCTGTGGACATGTACCCCCGGATCCATCTGCTCCTTCACACTACCAAGTATCCTGCCATTTACTTTGTACTCTGCCTTGGAGTTTGTCCTTCCAAAGTGTACCACCTCACACTTCTCTGGGTTGAACTCCATTTGCCACTTCTCAGCCCACTTCTGCATCCTATCAATGTCTCTCTGCAATCTTTGACAATCCTCAACAGTATCTATAACACCACTAACCTTTGTGTCGTCTGCAAACTTGCCAACCCACCCTTCTACCCCCACATCCAGGTCGTGAATAAAAATCACGAAAAGTAGAGGTCCCAGAACAGATCCTTGTGGGACACCACTAGTCACAATCCTCCAATCTGAATGTACTCCCTCCACCGCCACCCTCTGCCTTCTGCAGGCAAACCAATTCTGAATCCACCTGGCCAAACTTCCCTGGATCCCATGCCTTCTAACTTTCTGAATAAGCCTACCGTGTGGAACCTTGTCAAATGCCTTACTAAAATCCATATAGATCACATCCACTGCACTACCCTCATCTATATGCCTGGTCACCTCCTCAAAGAACTCTATCAGGCTTGTTAGACACGATCTGCCATTCACAAAGCCATGCTGACTGTCCCTGATCAGACCATGATTCTCTAAATGCCTATAGATCCTATCTCTAAGAATCTTTTCCAACAGCTTTCCCACCACAGACGTAAGGCTCACTGGTCTACAATTACCCAGACTATCCCTACTACCTTTTTTGAACAAGGGGACAACATTCGCCTCCCTCCAATCCTCCGGTACCATTCCCATGGACAACGAGGACATAAAGATCCTAGCCAGAGGCTCAGCAATCTCTTCTCTCGCCTCGTGGAGCAGCCTGGGGAATATTCCGTCAGGCCCCGGGGACTTATCTGTCCTAATGTATTTTAACAACTCCAACACCTTCTCTCCCTTAATATCAACATGCTCCAGAACATCAACCTCACTCATATTGTCCTCACCATCATCAAGTTCCCTCTCATTGATGAATACTGAAGAGAAGTATTCATTGAGGACCTTGCTCACTTCCACAGCCTCCAGGCACATCTTCCCACCTTTATCTCTAATTGGTCCTACCTTCACTCCTGTCATCCTTCTTTTCTTCACATAATTGAAGAATGCCTTAGGGTTTTCCTTTATCCTACTCACCAAGGCCTTCTCATGCCCTCTTCTTGCTCTTCTCAGCCCCTTCTTAAGCTCCTTTCTTGCTTCCCTATATTCCTCAATAGACCCATCTGATCCATGCTTCCTAAATCTCATGTATGCTGCCTTCTTCCACCTGACTAGATTTTCCACCTCACTTGTCACCCATGGTTCCTTCACCCTACCGTTCTTTATCTTCCTCACCGGGACAAATTTATCCCTAACATCCTGCAAGAGATCTCTAAACATCGACCACATGTCCATAGTACATTTCCCTGCAAAAACATTATCCCAACTCACACCCGCAAGTTCTAGCCTTATAGCCTCATAATTTACCCTTCCCCAATTAAAAATTTTCCTGTCCTCTCTGATTCTATACTTTTCCATGATCATGCTAAAGGCCAGGGAGTGGTGGTCACTGTCCTCCAGATGCTCACCCACTGAGAGATCTGTGACCTGACCCGGTTCATTACCTAGTACTAGATCTAGTATGGCATTCCCCCGGTCGGCCTGTCCACATACTGTGACAGGAATCCATCCTGGACACACTTAACAAACTCTGCCCCATCTAAACCCTTGGAACTAATCAGGTGCCAATCAATATTAGGGAAGTTAAAGTCACCCATGATAACAACCCTGTTATTTTTGCACCTTTCCAAAATCTGCCTCCCAATCTGCTCCTCTGTATCTCTGCTGCTACCAGGGGGCCTATAGAATACTCCCAACAGAGTAACTGCTCCCTTCCTGTTCCTGACTTCCAACCATACTGACTCAAAAGAGGATCCTGCTACATTACCCACCCTTTCTGTAGCTGTAATAGTATCCCTGACCAGTAATGCCACCCCTCCTCCCCTTTTTCTGCCCTCTCTATATCTTTTAAAGCACTGAAATCCAGGAATATTGAGAATCCATTCCTGCCCTGGTGCCAACCAAGTCTCTGGGCCACTACATCATAATTCCATGTATGTATCCAAGCTCTCAGTTCATCACCTTTGTTCCTGATGCTTCTTGCATTGAGGTACACACATTTCAGCCCTTCTACCTTACTGTCTTTACACCGTTTATTCTGCTTCTCTTTCCTCAAAGCCTCTCTGTATGTTAGATCTGGCTTTACTCCATGCACTTCTTTCACTGCTCTATCACTCTGGGTCCCATCCCCCTCGCAAATTAGTTTAAACCCTCCCAAACCATGCTAGCAAACCTACCTGCAAGGATATTGCTCCCCCTCGAGTTCAGGTGCAACCCATCCAATCCGTACAGGTCCCACCTTCCCCAGAAGAGATCCCAATGATCTAAAAATCTAAAACCCTGCTCCCTGCACCAACTCCTCAGCCACGCATTCAACTGCCATCTCCTCCAATTCTTACCATCACTGTCACGTAGCACTGGCAGCAATCCTGAGAACACCACCCTTGAGGTCCTATTCTTCAGCCTTCTGCCTAATTCCCGAAACTCACACTTCAGGACCTCATCCCTCTTCCTGCCTATGTTGTTGGTCCCAACATGTATCACGACTTCTGGTTGCTTTCCCTCTCGTACCAGGATGCCGTGCACCCGGTTAGAGACATCCCGGACCCTGGCAAACCGGGAGGCAACAAACCATGCAGGTGTCCTTCTCACGTCCACAAAATCTCCTGTCTACTGTATTCCCTGTAAACTCACAACCAACCACTGTACACCCTGTAATCTCACAACCAAACACTGTACTCCCTGTAAATTCACAACTGACTACTGTACTCCCTGTAAACTCACAACCAACCACTGTACTCCCTGTAATCTCACAACCAGACACTGTACTCCCTGTAATCTCACAACCAACCACTGTAGTCCCTGTAATCTCACAATTGAACACTGTACTCCCTGTAAACTCACAACCTACCACTGTACTCACTGTAATCTCACAATTGAATACTGTACTCCCTGTAATCTCACAACCAACCACTGTACTCACTGTAATCTCACAATTGAACACTGTACTCCCTGTAATCTCACAACCAACCACTGTACTCCCTGTAAACTCATAACCAATCGCTGTACTCCCTGTAAGATCACAACCAACTACTGTACTCCCTGTAATCTCACAACCAAACACTGTACTCCCTGTAAACTCACAACTGACTACTGTACTCCCTGTAAACTCACAACCGACTACTGTACTCCCTGTAATCTCACAACCAAACACTGTACTCCCTGTAAACTCACAACTGACTACTGTACTCCCTGTAAACTCACAACCAACCACTGTACTCCCTGTAATCTCACAACCAGACACTGTACTCCCTGTAAACTCACAACCGACTACTGTACTCCCTGTAATCTCACAACCAAACACTGTACTCCCTGTAATCTCACAATCAAACACTGTACTCCCTGTAAGCATGGCCAGGTTCTGCTCCCATTCCATCTACGTTTGTAGATGGCACCAGCCTAGTGGGATGTATCTCAAATGCCGATGAGTCAGAGTATAGCAAGGAGATAGAGAGCCTAGTGACATGGTGTCATAACACTATGACGGGAAAGCAGCATCCATCATCAGGGACCCCCATCACCCAGGCCATGCTCTCTTCTCTCTGCTGCCATCAGGAAGAAGGTACAGGAGCCTCAGGACCCACACCATAAGGTTGAGGAACAATTATTATCTCTCAATCATCAGGCTCGTTAACCAGCATGGATAACTTCACTCACCTCAACACTGAACTGATTCCACAACCTATGGACTCACTTTCAAGAACTTAAATTCTCAGTATCGGTTATCATTTGTTTATGTATTGTTGACACATACTGTTGGCAGGATTTCAGATGGTGACAAGGTGCGTAGGAGTGAGACAGATCAGCTGATTGAGTGCTGTCACAGCAGCAACCTTGCACTCGAAGTCAAGGAATTGATTGTGGACTTCAGGAAGGAGAGGTACAGAAAGGGGTCAGCAGTGGAAAGGGTGAGCAATTTCAAACTCCTGAGTGTCAACATCTGAGGATTTATCCTGAGCCCAACATATCGATACAGATACAAAGGAAGCACAACAGCGGCTACATAGAGGTTTGGTATGTCACCGAAGACTCTCGCTCATTTCTACAGCTGTACCATGGAGAGTGTTATAGGCTGCATCACTGTCTGGTATGGAGGGACCACTGCAAAGCATCTTAAAAAGCTGTAGAAAGTTGTAAACACTGTTAGTTCCATCCTGGGCACCAACCTTCCTACCACCAAGCAATGCCTCAAAGAGGTGGCCGGCGTTCAGCATTGAGGACCACCGTCTCTCAGGATGTGCCGTCTTGTCATTGCTGCCATCAGAGAGGGGTGCAGGAGCCACACGCTCAGTGATCCTGGACACCTTCTACTCCTCCACCATCAGATTTCTGAATGGACAATGAACCTCTGGAGCTGAACGTCCAAGGACGTATGGTGTATCGGAGAGATGGGTTAGTGGGCAGAGGGGGTGGTGTGGCTCTGTGTATAAGAAATAATATTAAATCATTAGAAAGGGATGACATAGGATCAGAAGGTGTAGAGTCTCTATGGGTTGAGTTAAGAAATGACAAGGGTAAAAGGACCCTAATGGCAGTTGTATACAGGCCTCCAAACAGCAGCCGAGATGTGGATTACAAATTACAGCAGGAGATAGAAAAGGCGTGTTAGAAGGGTAATGTCATAATAATCGTTGGGGATTTTAACTTGAAAGTGGACTGGAAAAACCATGTCAGTACTGGACCTCAAGAGAGTGAATTTGTAGAATGTCTAAGGGATGGCTTTTTAAAACAGCTTGTTGTTGAGCCCACTGAGGGATCGATTTCCCTGGATTGGGTGTTGTGCAATGATTAGATTAGATTAGATTATGAGGACACGCAGTCCTCTTTTATTGTCATTTAGTAATGCATGCATTAAGAAATGATACAATGTTCCTCCAGAATGATATCACAGAAACACAAGACAAACCGACTTAAAAACTAACAAAAACCACATAATTATAACATATAGTTACAACAGTGCAAAGCAATACCATAATTTGATAAGAACATACCATGGGCACAGTAAAAAGTCTCAAAGTCTCTCGAAAGTCCCATCATCTCACGCAGACGGTGAACCTCCAGCGCCGTAAACTTACCGATGCAGCACCCTGGAAGCATCCGACCACAGTCCGACTCCGAGTCCGTCCGAAAACTCCAAGCCTCCGACCAGCCCTCCGACACTGAGCACCGAGCACCATCTCTGCCGAGCGCTTCGACCCCGGCCCCGACAACAGGCAATAGGCAAAGCCGAGGATTTGGGGCCTTCCCCTCCGGAGATTCTCGATCGCACAGTAGCAGCGGCAGTGAAGCAGGCATTTCAGAAGTTTCTCCAGGTGTTCCTCCGTGCTTCTCACAGCTGTTTCCATCAAATCAGGATTGTGCACGGCCCCCTAGTTACACAAACGATATCATTCGGAATGGCCGCGCGTACTGCGTCGCGCCGCCATCTTCTCCTGCCTACTCCCTGATCTGGAGGTGATAAGAGAACTTAAGGTTAAGGAACCCTTTGGGAACAGTGATCACAATATGATTGAGTTCACATTTAAATCTGAGAGGGAAAAAGTAAATTCCAGTGTGTCGGTATTTCAGTGGAATAAAGGAAATTACAATGGCATGAGAGGGGAACTGGCCAAGGTTGACTGGAAAGGGACACTAGCAGGAAGGACAGCAGAGCAGCAATGGCTGGAGTTTCTGTGAAAAATGAGGGAAGTACAAGGCAGATATATTCCAAATAAGAAGAAATTTTCAAAGAGAAGAAGGACACAACAGTGGCTGACAAGTGAAGTCAGAGCCAAAGTAAAAGCAAAAGAGAGGGCATACAAGGAAGCCAAAGCTAGTGGGAAGATAGAGGATTGAGAAGCTTATAAAAACTTGCAGAAGGAAACTAAGAAAGTCATTAGGAGGGAAAAGATGAATTAGGAAAAGAAGCTGGCGATTAATATCAAATAAGTTACTAGAAGCTTTTTTAAGTATATAAAGGGTAAAAGCTAGTCAAGGGTAGATATAGGACCAATACAAAATGACTCTGGAGATATTGTAATGAGAGACGCAGAGATGGCAGAGGAACTGAAAGCGTATTTTGCATCAGTCTTCACAGTGGAAGATGTCTGCTGTATACCGGACATTCAAGAGTGCCAGGGAAGTGAAGTCTGTGCAGTGAAAATTACGACAGAGAAGGTGCTCAGGAAGCTTAATGGTCTGAGGGTGGATAAATCTCCTGGACCTGATGGAATGCACCCTCAGGTTCTGAAGGAAGGAGCTGGAGAGATTGCGGAGGCATTAACATTGATCTTTCGAGAATCGATAGATTCTGGCATTGTACTGGATGACTGGAAAATTGCAAATGTTACTCTGCTATTTAAGAAGGGTGGGAGGCAACAGAAAGGAAACTATAGACTTGTTAGCCTGAACATCACTGAAAGTTGTTGGAATCGATTGTTAGGGATGAGATTACGGAGTACCTGGAGACACATGACAAGATAGGTGAAAGCCAGCATGGTTTCCTGAAAGGAAAATCCTGCCTGACTAACCTACTGTAATTCTTTGAGGAAATTACATAGAACACAGAACAGTACAGCATAGTACAGGCCATTCGGCCCACAATGTTGTGCCGACCTTTAAACCCTGCCTCCCATATAAGCCCCCACCTTAGATTCCTCCATATACCTGTCTAGCAGTCTCTTAAACTTCCACTAGTGTATCTGCCTCCACCACTGACTCAGGCAGTGCATTCCACGCACCAACCACTCTCTGAGTAAAAAACCTTCCTCTAATATCCCCCTTGAACTTCCCACCCCTTACCTTAAAGCCATGTCCTCTTGTATTGAGCAGTGGTGCCCTGGGGAAGAGGCGCTGGCTATCCACTCTATCTATTCCTCTTATTATCTTGTACACCTCTATCATGTCTCCTCTCATCCTCCTTCTCTCCAAAGAGTAAAGCCCTAGCTCCCTTAATCTCTGATCATAATGCATATTCTCTAAACCAGGCAGCATCCTGGTAAATCTCCTCTGTATCCTTTCCAATGCATCCACAAGCAGGGTAGACAAGGGAGATGCAGTGGATGTTGTATATTTGGATTTTCAGAAGGCCTTTGACAAGGTGCCACACATGAGGCTGCTTAGCAAGATAAGAGCCCGTGGTATTACAGGAAAGTTACCAGCATGGGTGGAGCATTGGTTAATCAGCAGAAAATAGAGAGTGGGAATAAAGGGATCCTATTCTGCTGGCTGCTGGTTACCAGTGGAGTTCCACAGGGGTCGGTGTTGGGACCACTGCTTTTTACGGTGTATGTCAACGATTTGGACTATGGGATTAATGGAATTGTGACTAAATTTGCCGATG